>NC_056735.1:773234299-773326799 GCF_019279795.1 Protopterus annectens
TTGGGTATATTGGAAAATAAATCAATGACATCAATAGTCACCAACCATTCAACCCCTTCGGCCAACCCTGGTTGCAACCTACCAAGGAAGTCCCAAGAGTCGCATACCAAGTGGGGAATTTTTCTTAATGTAGGTTTTAGCCATTTGTCAATAACCCTTCCAAAAGGAAAGGTCTTAGCCTGACTCCCCGAAATGATGGGCCTGAACGGTGGATCATTAATGTCCTTATGGACTTTTGGAATACTAACAATTGTTCCTATGATGGGATTCTCGACTTTCAGAAACTTATATAAATCAATTCCGATTCTTTCTTCCAATAGTAGGCCCTCTAACAACATATCCACCTTATGATACCCTATGTGGACTTCATTCCTAGAAGAAATCACATATTTTCCAGAGTTTAGCAACAAACCCATAATTTTGTTTTTGTAATCACTAGCTGAGAATAGCACTACCCCGCCCCCCTTGTCCGGTTTCATAATGCGGATCTTTTGGTCTTCCTGTAATTCTTTCAGTATACCCTGTTCTTCCTTAGTTAAATTAAACCTCATACTGGTCTTACTCCGTTTGCTGTACTTATATAAATCACTTATGACCAGTTTCTCGAAAGTATCCAACAAACTGTTGAGAGGCGGCGTATATGTGCTGTTGGTCCCAAACTCTTTGTGTGCATTATGTATACCATCATATTTCACACTAAGATTGAGTTTTCTTACATATTTCTTTATATCAACTATACTGTCTACCAAATTGAATGACCCATGGGGAATAAACTTCATCCCCTTAGACAAAAGTGTAAAATGTTCTTTTTTAAGTTCCACATCGGTATAATTGTAAATATAAAAGTTGTCATAAGAGCTAATGATTTCATTAACCATAACAATCTCAGGAAAAGGGTCCATTGGGACAGGCTTGGGTATAATATTTACCCTCTCCCCGTTCTCCCCACATAGCCTTCCCTTCCTTGATGGTACCTCCTTTGGTCCCCCTCCCGATCCTGTTCTCTCTCTAAAAAATCCTGATTGTATGGTTGATTTTCATAGTTGTTAAACTCATTGTAATTTCCCCTATATTGATTGTACGACCTAAATCTCTGGTTGTTACTAGAGTATCCCCTAAATTTCCCCTTCCCTTTGTATGTTTTGTACTTGTCATGTTGGTTGTTATTATTACTCTTCTCCCACCTGTATACATCACCCTTTTTGTACTGCTACAAATCGCGGTTCAACTTATTGCATTTACGTTCGAATTGCTTGTCTATAACTCCAGCTACCCAATTGAACTGTGATTCATAATATATTTCATATTCATCATATAGTAAATCATGTTCAATGTTATTGTTAAGTTCATCCAATTCAGTCAACAACATACATATGCGTTGGTCATTACACTCAATGATAAATTTCATAAAAGAAAAACCGAAACCATCAAATAATTTGCAACATTCTTTTTTACTATTTTCATCCAGTATAACACCCATAGGGATCTTGAAGAACCTGAGCCCCATGGGTACAACACCTTTGTCAAGACATTTCTTTAAATAATTGTTATCCAATTGAAGGCTTTTTAAAACCTTAAGCTTTTTGCCAAACAGAAAAATAGTATCTTTCAAACTCTGTTCACCATATTCACCTTCGTTGCTATTGTTTCTTACTGCAACTAAGCACCTGAAAAATAGTAAGGACTGTTCGACATTCAAATTTGGTATATTGGAACTAGTCAAGGACAACGTGAGAGGGGGTGATATTAAAAAGGTGGTTAGTGACAAGGAAGTTAGGTGGCAAATTAGACTTAATGCCTCTGTGTACCCGGGAATAAACGACCATATTTCCATTAAACCCATATTGGATAATTCTGGGTAATTTAAGGTTTTATGTAATCAACACATAATGTATTTGAGTCTGTTATGATTAGTGTATGTTTTTTAATAAGACATGAATTTAGGACATGTACACTATTAATCCGTGTAACATTCATGGAGTTTCAATATGTACTGTATATATAAATGCATATTTAACATGTTGTTTATAGACAAATGTGTTGGAAATCTCAGGGGGAGTGAGAATGATGGTTTTTTAAAATTGCGTTCAGCACTTTTAATTTTTTAATTGTAAATAATTATGTCAGGTGGTTCATCAACTGTGTGTCATGTGATGTGAAGTGTATATAAATGGGTTGTGAATGTAAGTACAATTGTTCTGATGAAGTCACAGAGTGATGAAAGCGCTTAACGTTTTTATTGTGTTTACAATAAATTTATTTAGTTATATCCTGACGACTGAGTATTGATTTCATGCTGTGCTGGGCGCTTTTTGCCCTTAGGAACTGGCTTGCAAATTGTTTTATATCCTGTAAGCATACTTAGGGATTCCATTGTTTTTCCTTGCACTGGTTATATACAGGATGTACCACATCTGTTATTTCTTGCTGAAGTACCATAGAGTGCAGAAAAAACAGACCGATATAGTATAAAAGTGTCAATGGGTATCTGAAGGCACCAAGTGACAGAATAGAAACATAGCTAGACGTACATTTAAAAGTAAAATAAAAAAATGCATGTGTATTTATTGTGTTTTCATTTTACATGTATGGTTTTATGGTGATAAACTATTTACCACTGAATATCTGAGGAAAGAATATAAAACAGGCATTGCCGATAAAAGTTAAACAATCTCCATAACTAAAAAAAAAAATGCAAAGCAAGACCTGCTTGGCATCTTTTATAGTAAACGGGAATGTTATCTTGCTAAGAATGACTGTGTGGCAGGAAAACCTGATAACTACAGGAGATTTCCATACAACAGATGTAAGCCACACCTAAGATAAATACAAAAGTGCCAATACACATTAAAATAAACATACTTTCTGGTTTAACACTGAGTAAATAGTAATTCTGAGTAGGTTCTAAAAACATAAAGGGTTACGGAAACAAAATTGCCACTGAGTCTAAAGACAACCACAAAGCATTCTATAGCTATGTCAAGAATCTCAATGACAACACTCAGATCTGCTCTGAGTTACAGCATAATGGCACTAAATATACAGAACAAACTGATATTGCCAACATCCTGGCAGATAGGTTCAGTGCTAACTTTGCCCCCCTCTCACCCTCTAGAGGGCCCATCCCTATAGCGGAAGAATGCAAAGTTCCTGTAATCACGGCTGCATAGGTAAAAAACACACTCTCCAAAGCCAAGAACACAGCATACATAGGACCTGACAATATCCCAGGCTGCGTTCTACATGAACTACAGAATGAACTGGCACCCTACCTAAGTACCATGTTTAATCATATCCTCACCTCAGGCTTTGTGCCCACTGAATGGTACACCACGATGGTTATCCCACTCCACAAAGGGAGAGCCACGATGGATCCCAGGAACTACTGCCCCATTAGCCTGACAAGTCTGGTCTGCAAGGCCATGGAACGTATCATCATGGAACTCATAAACAAAGACTTTGGTAATCTCCAAACTCTGGACCCTACCCAGTTCGGGTTTGTAAAAGGCAGATCATGTCTCCTAAACCTGATTGACTTGTTTGAAGCAGTCACCAAAGCCATAGATGAGGGTAAGGTGGTTCACACAGCTTATCTAGATCTCGCCAAGGCT
This sequence comes from Protopterus annectens, assembly GCF_019279795.1. Lineage (NCBI taxonomy): Eukaryota > Metazoa > Chordata > Ceratodontiformes > Protopteridae > Protopterus > Protopterus annectens. The sequence goes on from NC_056735.1 coordinate 773,237,911, forward strand.
TTTGACACCATCCCCCACTCTGGAATTATAGATAAGCTCACTAAACTAGGTATAAATCCCTATGTCACAAGATGGGTTGCCAACTGGCTCATGGACAGAACCCACACTGTGAAAGTAGCAGACTCCAAATCTGACTTCAGAACAGTGACAAGTGGAGTACCGCAGGGTTCAGTCCTGGGTCCTCTCCTGTTTGGTATCTACTTCTCTGAAGTATAGGCTAACACAGAAGGTCTTTGGCTAACAAAGTTTGCAGATGACTGCAAACTAGGAGCCATAATCGAAACTCCTAATGATGTAGACATACTACAAAAGGCCCACACTGAGACAGATGCCTGGTGTCAATGCCATGGCCTGAAGCTCAATGCCAAAAAGTGTATTGTCATCCCCTTTGGTAAAAATTCTGTACCCACGAACTACCACATAAGTGGTAGTCTATTTAATGCTGAAAGTGTGATAAGAGACCTTGGGACACAGGTGGACAGTAATCTCTCCTTTGATAATCACATCGCCACAGTTGTCAGGAAATCCTTCTACGTGGCTCACCTCATCACAAAAGGTTTCTCATCCAGAAAAAAAGAGGTCATTGTTCCCCTCTACTCATCACTCATTAGACCCATTATAGAATACAATGCCCCTTTTGGTATGTACCTCACAAGACATCTACAACAACTGGAAAGGCCACAATAATACTTCACAAAGAGGATTACTGGCCTCAAACAGATGCCCTATGCAGACTGTCTCAAAAAACTCCAGCTCTACTCTGTCACATATCGCCTATTCAGAGGCGATCTCTGCCTAACATACAAAGCTATGTCAAACCCAGAGCTGTTGGACATGCTCCACTTAAAGAAATTCCAATCCTTCCGAGCTACACGCACTAGGGACCTAAACCTTGTCACCACAATAAACAGAACATGCTGGAGGGATAGGTTCCTGTCCCAGAGACTTCCCATACTCTGGAACAGACTACCTATCTATGTCAAACAGAGCTCCTCATTAGCACTCTTCAAGAAAAATCTTGATGATTGGATGGGTAATAGGAAATTCACCCCGTGGATCACTTCTGTGGTTCTGCTTGACAGGGGCACAGGAAAATAATTTTCTTGGGTGGCGAAAGCCAGGGTACCTTTTTGGCTAGGCTTATATAGGCTCTAGGGCTAATAGCCTAGTACCTAACTATGAACCTATGAACCTATGATTATTGAAATAAAAAATGGATTTTTTTTTATTTAAAGAGCCATAATGAATATAACAAGTTAACTTGCTACTATGCTAAGATCATCGCTTACAAGAGATAATGTAGAAGTTGCCTTCAAAAGAGACTTACTTGTATGACTGACAGTTTTGGGTAGATATGTATCTCAGGCATGTTGTAATTTCTACAGCTAGAATTTTAATTTGCACTGATATGCTGCCCTCCTATTGGCAGTATTCAAGTTACCTAACAATACCAGACTATATATTACTTTCTTGTGCTAAAATTTTAGAATTGTGATGCAAAACAATAAAGAGTAATTAAAACAAAGCAAAATGGACATACACATTAGAAACCTAAGAGTAACACAGAGTAACACTAAAATGATACCTTGGGTGTTGTTATGGAAAATATATCTCATATTTATTCTTCACAAAATGCATATTAACTTGCAGTTTCTTCACAAATGAGTCAAAATGTTTTATCATATTTATGTTAAAATCAAAAGGTAAAACAGATACATGATTATGCAAAATATAATTTAACATAAGTCGTAGTATTATATTTCAAGTGCCTTACAACTGTGTCCTCTTTATTAGGAAATTATAGTGTACTGACAGATGATTTAAGGCAAAGTAAGTGCTGAAGGAGTTAAGAGATGTTATGATGTTATACTATGTTAAAGAGTCTTTTTTCGGAATGTTAATAGAGTATGCTCTGGGCTTTGCAGTCGGGGGATGAATCATTGCAAGGATGTCTGTAAGATAGTATGGACTGGTACTGAATGTTACAAGGTCAAAAGATAAATTCTTAGATCAGCTGGTCTGTGTTTTAAAAAGGCATATTTGTTGTGTTCACGTGAAGCTGTAAGTGAGGATCAAGAGAGCATAAAATATTTAAAAAATGTAACTATTTGTTAAAAGCTATGTTAAGTCAAAGTTCTACATGCATGAAATTGATAATAAAAGGTATATGTGTAGTATTATTTTTCTTTGTTTGAGACTGATTTGAAAAAGTTGGTAGGCAGTCTCCCAGTGCTGTTTATGGAATAAACCAGTACTTTGCACATCCTGAAGTGTTATTCTTGACTCAGGACTAAAAAGGTAAAACTCTTTGTTATTTATTTGTGCACTTTAACTTTTGATGCCATGCTCAGGATCTGAACTTTGGTATTGCTGCAGTGCAATGTGGAATAAATTACAAGGGCCCAGCACAGAAAATACTTCTGAATTCCACACTGCTTTGTATGGAATAGTCAGAGATTTGGATACTTAACTATTCAGGGTTTGTAAACATACTAGACTAAAATTGTGGAAAATGGATTTGTGGAAAATGTTTTTTTTTCCTCTTTTTTAGATAAATGTAGTTAAAAAAGTGGAATGTGTGAATAACTGTTTTGTTGAATGACTGAGAATGCTTGTTAGGTATATGTAAAGTAATAGTGGGAGGACCCCACAGAAAATAAGGAAAAGTTTATTAATGTGTATACACATACAGCAAAAAGGGAAACTTAACACAAAAAAGTGCCTTGTGTCAAAGGCAGTACCTTCAAGACTAAAAAGTATAAGGCATGGGAGATGTTTTATGTTGCTTAATGTATGAGTGAAAAGAGAGACAAAAAAGGTAATGCTAAATCAAGTTCATGAACATATTTCATGTTGGGACATATGTGTTATGTTAAATAAAGTTCATGAGCTTATAGCATGTTGGGACATAGGTGGGTGTGTTGTTAAATCAAGTTCATGAGACTATAGTATGTTGGGACATAGGTGTGTGTGCTGGTAAGTCAAGTTCATGAGCCCATAGCACATTGGGACATAGGTGTGTCTGTGTGAAAGTACCCTCAGAGGGTCTGAAAGAGGGGTCAGTTCTGGACACAGCACCTATCTGCCCCATTATCTTGATCACAGTGTTGAAGCTGTAAAGTTTGAGCTCATGATGGCACAAAAGCAAGGGGGTGCTGTGGGAAAAGGCTGATTGAAACCTTTATTCTGTCATTGCACAATGACAAAGAATCTCTACACTTCCCTCGCTGAATGGTGTGTGACTTGATGTAGTCATTTTTTTCCTCTGAATTACTAGAATCCATCTTCTACAAGGTAAGTCTTAATAGGGAAATGGGAACAAAGTTAAGTAAGCAGGATCAAATTCCTGTAAAGGGAATGCCTGGATATTTTATGTATCATAATTATGGAAAAGAAAGTTGTATGTATTAAAATGAGTGGTTTCAGTTTACTAAAAATTGCCCTGCTGAAGTATTTCATGATAAGGATAAATTATTGTAGGGTATTTTGGAAGAAGAAAAAACAAGGTAAGTGGGGAACTACCGGCAGTATTTTATTCTTGTATACTAAAGCTTTTAAAAGGGAAAAGGAATCAGCATTAAGTGGATTACAGGATACTAAAAAGAAGTTGCTATAACAGGTAAAAGAGGTTAAGAAGGCAGTACAGACCAGTAAAAAGGGAACTGTTTATCATGTCTTGGCGGGTTTGGAAGAAACTGGGGATGGCCAAAAAGCAGAGAATTCTGAAGAGGATGATTATCCTCCAGTAGCTACTGCATCACCCCCCCCTCCATATGTACCAGTGCAGGTGGCTCCTGTACAAGTCTGCTGTTCCTCAGACCCCTGCATTTTGGACAACTGTCCATTGGACACCACACCAGGTCTGCGGTGCACTGTTATATCTCAAACTAGTTCCTCTGTTCAAACATCTTCAGAACAGGCATCTGCAGTCGAGGAGGTTTCCTGTTCCTTTTCCTACCATTTTCAACAAGCTTCTACCTCTCCAACAGGAGCAGTAGTATTTGACACTCCTGTGGCTCATCACAAAAGCTCACATGATAGGGTAGGACAAGAGGCTATTGCCTCTGGAGAGGATCTTTTGGCACCTCTTAGAGAAATTTGGGGGGCTAATAATAGAGAGCTTGTTCATTGCCCTTGGATCCCTGCTGATTTGCATACTATGTCTAAATGTTTTCCAAATATTAGAGAAGATCCATTAAGGTTTAAGAAGTAATTAAAAATGATAATATAATGTTACAACCCTACTTTGACATATTTAAACCAACTGCTTTGGGTAGTTACTTCAGATGAAATAAGAAAACAGTTACTTGAGAAGGCTGAAATAACAGATTTTACTCTCACAGGGAATGCACTAATAGACAAAAGAATAGGGTTGCTAAATAAAATTACAAAAGTATGTCACGTTAGGACAGGTTGGTCTAAGGCATGTAAGCAAAGTAAAGGGAAAGCTCCTGCAGATTGTTTGAGTTGTCTTAAAGCACTGTTTGCTAGACATGCAGGAATACCAGTTCTAGAAGAACAAGCTAATCCAGCTACTGCAGCTGATTTTGTGCAGGGTCTGCAAGTCCCTGTACAAAATCAAATAAAGCAAGGGCTTATAGACTGGCAGAAAAAGGGCTTAGAGTCCTTACTACGTGCTGCATATCACTGTACTGATTATTTCAGAATAATAAAACAGAAATACATCTTGATCCTTTGCTGTCAATAGATCAAAAGGGAGCGTATGTTATGGTAGAAATAAATTCAACGAAAATTCCTTTCCTGGTGGACACTGGAGCCACTAGGTCTTTATTAAAAGTTACCTCATATAGTCAGATACCAGTATGAAAACATAAAGTAAAGGCAGTTGGAGTAACAAATGCTACTGTTACATATCCTGTTTCAAAACCTATAACCATTTCTTTAGGACCAATTGAAAAAAGTCATTCTTTCTTTTTGAGTACTACTGCACCAGTAAATTTGCTAGGGAGAGACTTGTTATGCAAACTCGGTTATATTACTTACTGTACACCCGAAAGCTGTTATTTGGATGTTACAACAGAATCAGAGGGGAAAGTATTAGCAGTCTTAGCAGAAGCTGAGGAGCAGCCTTTTGAAGCATACAGACAACTGAAAAACTGCTGCAGCAAGTATCTGCTAACCTATGGGCTAAACACACTAATGAAGTAGGTATATTATAATCCTCAATCAGTAAAAATAAAATTGAATCCATCAAAACCTGCCCTAGAGATCTGCAGTATCCACTGAAACCAGAAGCAGTGCAGGGAATCAAATCTGTAATTCAGTCCCTGGCAAGGAATAATAGAGCCAGCCTAAAGCCCTTGTAATACTTCTACTATCCCTGTGAAAAAAGCCAGGAAAAGATACTTATAGATTTGTTCAAGATTTGAGGGTTGTAAACAATGCAGCATTATCAACTTTTCCTGTGGTTCCAAATCCATTTACAATACTGAGTTGCATACCACCTACTGCAAAATATTTTTCTGTGATAGACCTGTGGTCAGCATCCTTTTCTATACCTATCTACCCTGAAAGTCAGTTTCTGTTTACTTTTACTTATAAGGGACAGCAGTATCACACATGGACATGGTTACCACAAGGATACACTGAATCTATTTAATTATTTTCTCAAATTGTAAAAAAGATTTTAAAGATATGACATTTCCAGGTGGGTCTGTGTTAGTGTAATATGTAGATGATTTACTAATAGCATCTGATTCTTTTCAGCAGTGTCAGCAGGATACAATACATAGGTTCATAGGTTCATAGGCAGGTACTAGGCTATTGGCCCTAGGGCCTATATAAGCCTAGCCAAACAGTACCCTGGCTTTTAGCTATCCTTGCAGAAAAAGATCATAAGGTGTCGAGAGAAAAATGATAGCTATGGTTATCTCAGGTATATTATCTTGGTCATCTTATATCTCAGGGTAGCAGACAGATGCTACCATCTTGCATTGAGGCAATAGCTAACTGGCCTGAAACAGATGCCCTATGCAGCTCGACTGAAGAAACTACAGCTGTACTCGGTTGCATACTGCCTACTCAGAGGTGATCTCTGCCTGACATACAAGGCCATGTCCAACCCAGAATCGATGGACATGCTCCACCTAAAGAAAACCTTATCCCCTCGAGCCACATGCTCTAGGGATCTAATCCTCAACACAACAATAAATAGGACATGCTGGAGGGATAGATTCCTGTCCCAGAGACTTCCCATGCTTTGGAACAAGATCCCAATCTACATTAGGCAGAGCTCCTCACTAACACACTTCAAAAGAAACCTTGACGAGTGGATGGGAAACAGAAAGTTTACCTCGGGGATCACTTCAGTGACTCTGCTGGACAGAGGCACAGGGAACTAATCTAAGTGGGGTGGTGAAAGCCAACACATTCTGGCTAGGCTTATAAATGCCTTCAGGCAGATAGCCTAGTACCTACCTATGAACCGATGAACCTATAAAGCCCCACGTCCAAATTGTCAGCATCAGCTTAGATCTTATTTAGGTATGACAGAATATTGCAGACAGTGGATGTCTAACTATGCAGAAATTGCTAAACCTTTGACAAATCTTTTAAAACAAGATACATCAGAGCCGCTCCCTCGGGACAGTGAAGAAGAAAATTCATTTCAGAATGTAAAGCAAAATGTAGCTACTGCTCCAGCTTTAGGGTTACCAGATTATACAAAGACTTTTATTTTATTTTGTCATGAAAGAAATGGGTTTGGTCAGGGAGTGCTTACACAGAAACATGGGAACAACCATCGTCCATTAACTTATTACAGTATAGCACTTGATTCTCTTGCAAAGGGATTTCCACCATGTTTAAGGGCAATGGCCACTGCTGCCATTCTAGTTGATCAGTGGTACACGGGCATGATCTTACAGTACCTGCCTCTCATTCTGTATCATCTTGCTTACTTAAATAAAAACTCAACCCCTCTCAACTGCACGTCTAACTAAATATGAACATACAGTTCATTCTGATCCATATATTTCTCTCATACACTGTCCTGTTCTAAATTCTGCATCTTTGCTACCTACAGCTGAGGATGGTAAACAGCATGATTGTGTGTGTGTGTGTGTGTGTGTGTGTGTGTGTGTGTGTGTGTGTGTGTGTGTGTGTGTGTGTGTGTGTGTGTGTGTGTGTGTGTGTGTGTGTTTGATGAGCACGATTGTGTGTGACTAATTATCTGCAGTCTGCTTGAAATGACTTAAAGGACATTCCTATACCCAAAGCTGAACTGCATCTATTTGTGGATGGTTCCTGTGGAAGAGATCAACATGGAAATTTGGTCACAGGAATATCTGTCTGCATCAATAATGATGTTTTCTTCAACAAAGACTAGAGGATATAAATTCTGCTCAGGTGGCTGAATTAGTGGCTCTACAAAAAGCTTGTGAGTTAGCCAAAGACAAGACTGTTAATACATTTACTAATACAAGGTATATTTTTGGCATTGTACATAATTTTGGGCATCTTTAAACAACAGAGGGGATTTTTTTTCAGCAGAAACTGAAATTTAAAAATTCTTTCTATGTCTGGAAAAAAAGTCTTTCTATGTCAATGCTCTTTTGTTACCTAAAACAAAATAGCAGTAGTTAAATGTAATACCTATCAAAAGGCTATAAATATTGTTTCAAAGAAAAATAATTTGACAGATCAAGCTACTGTGCAAGTTGTAGAAAGATTTTGTGCAAATTGTCATGTGATGTTATTAAAAAAAAAATACTGACAAAGATGATTCATCTGGAGCTTTCATACAACTGTTTTTGCTTCTGCATGTGATGTTATTACAAGACTCGTAACAGTGATGATGGGTTTGATTTTTAGGAGAGTATCAGCTTTCCCAGCTGAAGCATCACAGGGAGAAGTTCAGAGGTGGCTTAAACACGGATGCAGTAAATCCACAGATGAGTTATGGTGACATCCGGGTAGCCAACTAGTGGCGTCTGCCTCCTTGCTATCATACCTGGTAGGGGCATATCATTTACCAGCCCATGCAGGTAGGACAGCTTTATTTAATCAAATTAATCAAAGTTGATATGCCCCTCATGTCTCTTCTTTGATACTTATGTGCAGCTGGACTTTGTCCAGATGTCAAAGGTCCATAATTTAAAGTTTGTTCTTGTAATGGTATGTATGTTTTCTGCATGGGTGGAAGTTTCCCCATGTCACAAGGCAGAGTTTGTAACAGTTGTTAAAATGCTTGTACTTGAATTTATGCCTAGATTTGATGCACCTTGTACTATCAATAGTGACCAGGGAACTTGCTTTAAAAATTCCCTGACTAGAGAGCTATGCAATATTTTTAATACTAAGTTGCATCTTCACTGTCCCAACTATCCACTGTCATCTGGATTAGTAGAGAGGGTTAATAGAATCCTTAAAAATAAAATTTCAAAGACTTTGTGCTAAAACAACCCTTAAATGGCCAGAGGCACCTCCTTTAGCACTAAGGAGTATGAGGGGTACATTAAATATTACAAGGAAATCGATCCCCTATGAAATATTAATGGGGAGACCCACAGCCCTTCTACCTACTCCCGGTGTGACAAATGAAGAATTAACTCTAACTAATGATGTTATATTGTCTTACTGCACAAAACTTATTCATTTCTTGCATCAGTACCACAGAAATGTACGAAAGGCTCTTCCTTAACATCCTGAACAGCCATGTCACCAACTGCAGCCCAGTGATTGGGCTTATGTTAATACTTTCCAAAGAAAGAACTGTTTGAGTCCAAAAAAGACTTGTTGTATGAAAGCTCTAGATGAATCATCTTTGTCAGTAAAAAAAATATTGAAGCGTGAAGGATGAATCATCTGCCCCAGTGAAGGATTAAAAGAGAAAATCAACTCAGACAGCAGTCCATGATGAATCCATGTACTTTTGCTTTGTTTTTGTTGCTGTTTCATTTTATAAACTGGTAAAAAAAATTGTTTCCTGTTGATTCTTTGACAATATACTGTAGACTTAAATGTGACAAACTGTTGGGTGCATTCACATATACCTCATCACTCTAAGGCAGGGATTCCCATGATTCCAATCCTTGCATCACAGATGACATTTGAAAAGGATCTTAGTAACACTAATCTAACTTGGCGTAATGTGACTAACTTTTCAAAGGTTGTGTCTCTTCAGCTTGTTACCACAAATCGTGGGGACACATGTTATGCCAGAAATGAAAGAGTACCAGTGGGAACCAGCAAATGCAATGACACTAGAAATAAAAGTGTGTTGAACTCTTTACACTTAAAAAGCTATGACTGGGGGCATGGCATGAGCATGATAGAGGATTGTTATTACATTTGTGATGATTGTGCCTATCCCTGGTTGCTTACAACCTGGTCTGGATGCTGTTTTGTAGGCTATATCACTCCTGCTATTCAGCATTTCGAGAAACCTCCAGTAGGCATACTGAGAAGTAAACAGGCAATTCAGTGGGCAGAGCAAGTATTTTCAGTCTTTACTCCTGGGTATGGAGAGCAAAGGACAATGCTTGAAATCACCATACTTGCTCAAATTCTTCAGGAGGTAGCAAACCAAACTTAGCATCACATCAGGATGGCAAATTGAGAAATGACTAAAATTTGAACTGTGGTATTACAAAATCTGCTAGCATTAGACATAATGCTAGCTGCCAAAGTGGGGTCATGTGCCCTCAAAGGAAGTTGTGACTATCATGATGAACCAGAAAAGTTGTCCAATTTCATGGAGCAGGGGACCAAGGACCTGGACAGCACATCTAAGCAGTGGACACTTTTTGGATGGTTGGGCAGGGTATTCGGTAACCTGGGAGCTAGTATATTACAAGGTATCATTACAATTATTGGTATTCTTCTTTTAGTTGTATTCTGTTCTAAAGGCTGTAATTACAAAATGTTTAACCTCATCTGCACGCACAATGCCACTTATAAAATATTTGATAGTAAACTTAAGGTAAATTAAAATTCAATCACTGTACATGATAAATACTATGATGCTGAAGCATATTTCATCAAGTTAAAAATAATTAAAATATAATTGTGTGTTGTGTGATACTTATAGTGTCAAATGGGGAAGGTCTGTTATGGAAAATATTATGTTTTGTGTTTATTCTTTGCAAAATGTATATTAACTTGCAGTTCCTTCACAAATGAGTCAAATAAAATGTTTATAATATGTTCATGTTAAAATCAAAAGGGAAAATAGATGCATGATTATGCAAAATATAGCTTCACGTAAGTTGTAGCTTTATATTTCAAGTGTCTTACAACTGCATTCTCTTTATTAGGAAATTATAGTGTACTGACAGATGATTGAAGGCAAAGTAAGTGCTGAAGGAGTTAAGAGATGTTATGATGTTATACTATGTTAAAGAGTCTGGTTTTAGAATGTAAATAGAGTATGCCCTGGGTTTCTCAGGCGGGGGATGAATCATTGCAAGGATGTCTGTAAGATAGTATGTACTGGTACTGAATGTTACAAGATCAAAAGATAAATTCTTAGACCAGGTGGTCTGTGTTTTAAAAAGGCATATTTGTCAAGTGTTCACGTGAAGCTGTAAGTGAGGATCACAAGAGCATAAAATATTTAAGAATGTTACTATTTACTAAAAGCTGTGTTATGTCAAAGTTCTGCATGCATGAAATGTATAAGTTGTTGTGTCTTTCGGCTTTTCCCGGTTAGGAGCCGCCACAGCGGAACTCCGCTCCGCTAATGATTGGCAGTAGATTTTTACGTGCCGAGTTGCCATCTCTGACGCACAAATGTATAAGAAAAGGTATATATATATATATATATATATATATATATATATATATATATATATATATATATATATATGTAGGCAGTTTCTAAGTGCTGTTTATGGGAACAAAATCAATACTTTGCACATCCTGACGGGTTATTCTTGACTCAAGACTAAAAGATAAAACTCTTTGTTATTTATTGAACTTTAACAGTGGGCTATCTGTTAAAAAATACTAATTTGAGAATTTCGTCTTCTGATGGAGATGCATTCTTTATTTACTTGCTAACATATGTTACGTGGATGCAAAGAACTTTTCAGACATGATTCTTGTCAAATTGTAAACAGGAACACAATGCACATAATGAATAACAATGGCATATACTGACAAATATCATCTGATTCATTTTATTAATTAATGGGGGTAAGGTTTAGCATAATGATTAAGGTCTTCACCTCATAGACACAAAGTACAATGTTTAATTCTGACCTCAGGCTATTATGGGACTTAAAATGAACCTTCAGAGTAGCTAGCCTTATACTCATCTATAAATCAGAAAGTGAACATCAATAAAAGCATTTCCAAGAGATACCCTGTTAAAAAAGAAAACCTAAAACAATATGTCAATACTCAGAGTCCTACAATTGCAAGTAAAGAAAATAAATTAAAATGTTGGAAACTTAATAATCTTAAAGACAATGTTCAGAAAATGTAGTGTAGGGTCAAATATGTCTTATCTTGTATTATACCATGACCCCCCCCAAAACGTGCACGCTGATTGGCACGCGTGCCCGTTGTAAATCGAGTTATACTAATGGAAAAAGGTCCGGTCGCCCGGACTTTTTTCCATTAGTATAACTCGTTTTTGAACATGTCTCGCTATGTTAAATGGGTTTAACATAGCGAGACAGCTTTAAAATAAGCAACGGAGATCTCCGTTGCTTATTTTAAGCTGTCTGCTATGTTAAACCCATTTAACATGATTCTTGTCAAATTGTAACAGTAATGCACATAATGAATAAAGGTTCGACACTGACAGATCTCATCTGATTCATTTGATTAATTAATGGGCTAAGGTTTAGCATAATGATTAGTTTCACCTCATAGACACAAATTACATCTCTGTTGCTTATTTTGAAACTGTCTCAGGCTATTATGGGACTTAAAATGACCCTTCAGAGTAGCTAGCCTTATACTCATCTATAAATCAGAAAGTGAACATCAATAAAAGCATTTCCAAGAGATACCCTGTTAAAAAAGAAAACCTAAAACAATATGTCAATACTCAGAGTCATACAATTGCAAGTAAAGAAAATAAATTAAAATGTTGGAAACTTAATAATCTTAAAAACAATGTTCAGAAAATGTAGTGTAGGGTCAAATATGTCTTATCTTGTAATATCTTCACACCGGTGTTCAAAAACTTCTTTATTGTCATTATACCACAATATTCAGGTACAGTAAGTTTGCATTTTTGGTCTAAACTTCATTTAATGCAGAAGTGTTTATACATGGGGTCAAGCTGCAACGTTTATGCACAGTAGATAAAAAAAGGGGATTTAATAAAGCCTACATGGACATTTTTCTGTGTAGGCATCATGGCACACTGCTTACACAAAATTAAGCAGGTTTGCGATCCAATAAGCAGAGCTGAGCGGCATGCACAAACTTGCCAACACTGAAGTATCCGTGGCATGCAAATCACCTCATAAGCAGGTGAATTGCATGCAAATGAGGGAGGTAAAGCAATCCAGCAAGCAGATCGGCAGTCCTGTAGACCTTGTGTTGGTGTCTGTAATGTACACAGAAAAATTCCATGTACATGATGATAAACAGACAACAGGGGCTGTAAAAGTGCAGTTAGAAGGACAGAAATAGCATAGCAGACACATATATGTCCAATGTCAAAAAGACACATCAAAAGCTTGGCACTCTCCACTGACACAAACATCTACTCAATGCATCAGCCCAACTTTCCCTTGTCTCTTCTTTTATATTACCCTCTCTTTTATATGGTGCCCTCCTCCTCACCAACATTCAGTCCTCTCCAAGGTCCAAACTAGACTCATGCTACAACAAAATTGCTAAGTTTGTAACTAATGCCTCCTACTCATCCCACCACTGCTTATAATTATGCAATCTAAAATGTCTTGACCTCCCCAACCATCTCACCTTTATCCAACTAACTGCAGCTCACAAACTCATTCATAATCCATCTATGTGCCCTGATCTATCTCCTATACTTACTTTATACCATCCTAACAGACCACCCCGATCCAACAACCAACTGCTTGTAAATGTAGGAAAACCTAAACTTTCGGCTGGCCAGATGCTTTACTCTTTTACCATCGCAAAACTTTGGAACTCCCTCCCCCCAACACTTAGATCCACCCACTCAGTAACCCCCTTCAAGGCATCTCTGAAAAAAACCTCTCCTCATCTTGGCTGTGCACATGTGCTAACACCGTATCTCATATAACCTAACTTCAACCATCACAACGATTCTCACCCCCACTCTGCTACTCTGGCATCCTCCTTTCACATCCACCTGTCTTTTCACTTAGTCTGCCTCTCCATCCTGTCCACTTCCCTCTTCTGCTAATCCTCACTGTTCTACCGCTGATCCCTCCTGTCTACTTCCTTCTCTTCCTAACCCTTATAGACCTACCAATGAACCAGCTGAGACATTCAAGTACTCTAACAGCATACCTTAATATCTCACCACTACTTATATCTGCAACAATATCCACCAACTTTGTTGATTCCTGCAACAGGACTCATATAGCCTATCTCTCAACTATTACACCTCCTAAACATGTGAAAAGTTTAAGTACCTAGTCTCTAATTAATTCCTATATCTACTGTGCACCCAGTGCATAAATTTTGCTAGCTGAAAACTACTCATATGGAATATTCTCATGTATATACTCTGTATTGCTTGTATAATATCTTTGATTTGAGAATGATTACTTATGTACTGTTTTTTCACCAGTTGTATAAGCTGCCAATAATATGTACTAAATGTCTTTATTAATGTAAATTCTGTACTGTATGTGAAATGTCTTATATGTGGAGTTTTACTCCCCGGGGCACCACTGAAAGTGGGCACTTCTGGCCCAGCTGGACTATCCTGGTAAACAAATGCAAATAAACAAATAAATAAATATGTGCAAAACTATCCACCGTGTATCCAAAACCTAATTGAAAATAATTTAAAATATATTTTTTTAAATAATCAGGGTATGCTTTTGCAGCACACTGCAGTGAGCAAACATGCCATTATGAAAAAAAATTAAAAAGAGTGTAAAAATGTAATTTAGTAGTATGTGACAGTAATGCATGTCAGGACAATATGTGGAGTATCTACAATGCTGGAATGGTGCTGTTGTGAAAGAGGCAGGGCCAGGAACCATGTTGTTTACAGGTTGTGTGCATGGATCCCTCTGCAAATGAAGTAGGGTTACTGAATAGCACAAATGGGTATCCATGTCCACAGATCCCATCTGTGTAGGCGCATAACCATGTTGATGTTCCCAGAAAATGTAGCTGACATCAAAAGAGGATGTGTCTCTAGACTTTTAAGCTCATTGGAACTCAGTGGTGCCTGTTTGTGTGGGGCAGCGCTCTGCTGAGTAGGGGGGTGTATACTGTTAGTTAAGCTTTATTTTGCTTTGGGGCGCATGTTTCTGTGGGTTTTCACTTGTTTGTGTCGTATGCCACCATGCTGAGCATGTCTTTCCATGGGGGTGTGTCTTTTGACTGCTGAGCATTGTTTATCTTTGTGGTGTGGGTTTGCGCGGTGTGCCTCAGTGTTGAGCGAGAAAAGTTGCCAAAAAAAAGAAAAATGTGGGCTGAGAAAGCCAATGGTATATTAATTACTAATGACCCCTGTTTCATTTAAACTAGGTCCATTAAAACCCCTTAATGATGTACTTGGCAGGTGGAATGCATCATAGGTAGCCAATCACACAGGCTGCACCTACAGCAGAGTTCTATAAAGGTTAGATACACCCTACATTCTGATTTCACCCCCATACTCTGCACTAGTGGAGTACAAACTTGGGATTTTTAACTGAGAGAAAGCTAGGGGCTACTGCAGGTCTGCTACATCTGTATGAGCTAGCTGCTGAGGTCAGTGCTGCTCCTGCTGACTATAGGCCTAGACTGAGAAGGAAAAGAGTGTTCAGGTCCAGGGTAACCTTCCAGGAGCTACATGAGCTGGAGATTGTAGAGTGCTACAGGGTGGACAGGGACATACTACAAGAACTCACTGAGCTTTGCCTCCCTCAATTCAGACCCAGAGCCAACAGAATGGAACCCATCTCAGTTGAAACAAAGGTATGTGCAGCACTTAGGATACTAGTTACAGGTACTTTCCAAAGAACAACTGGGGACATGATGAGGGTCTCATAGGCATCAGCATCCAGGGTACTTGACCAGTTCTTGGATGCCATGCTACCACATGCCAGTGAGCACATTTATTTTCCCAACACCCCTGAGGAGAGGGCCAGCAGTATGCAAACTTCTACCTTGTAGCACACTAACCTGAGGTACTGGGTGTCATAGATTGCACTCATGTACACAACAAGGCACCACCCGGAGAGGAGGGTAGAATCTACATCAACCACAAAGGGTATCACTCCATCAACTGCCAGGTCATGTGCAATTCCCAGAGCATTATCATGAATGTGTGTGCTGGCAGCCCTGGCAATTATCACGATTCCCATATCTGGCACTCATCACAGCTGTACTAGATGTTTGCAAGGGTGGACATCCCACACGGCCATTTATTGGGGGATGCTGGCTACCTACTGGAACTGTGGATGATGACACCCATTGGAAATGCACACCCACCCACCAAAGAATGCCATAATGAGGTACATGCACAAACTAGGAACATCATAGAGTGTGTTTTTGGGCTGCTGAAGTCATGGTTCCGGTGCCTTGATATATCTGGTGGAGCCCTGCAGTACTCTCCAACCACATGTGGCCATATGTTCACAGTATGTGCCATGATACACAATATGATCCTGCAGAAACAGCTGCAGCAAGATTAGCAAAGGGAAGGCATACACAGTCCCCCACCAGTGCCTAGGTCCCCACAGCCACACCCACAGGAGAACTTGGAGGAGGAACCCTCTGAGGTTGTCCCTGTAGGCAGATGTAGGCATGCCCAGTATGCCCTGGCCTTGGCCAAGATACAATGCATAGCACATGCACTGACAACCTAGGGCCCTAGGGACTGACAGCTTGCTCTGACTCACATACATATAGTAAAAATGATGCCAGCTAGCCCACACAACCTGTACCTCACCATGTATTGGCTGTGTACTGCATGCAGACAGAGTTAGCCCTGAACTACAGGTCTGCCAACTGCTGCATTTGCAAGGTAAGTCACTCTTCTAAACACCACTTGCAAGGGGTACTAGAATATGGTAGCATATGTATGGACCTGCTGCATGTATGCAAGGGAATATAGTGGGCTACTTGCAGAGATCTAACAACCACTTGGGACAACAGGTACTCTGTCCAACAGTATGTGTCCCATAATATTCACTAGACCACATGGCTGGAAACTCCACTACAATATTCAAGGGAGCTGGCAAACAGTGGGGTCACAGGACAGTCACATGACTGTTTATGCCAGCAGAACATGGGATGGTCGTCCCCCACTCCAACACATCAGTGTTCCCATACAATCGCTGTAACAGTAAGTCTGCAATGATATATATCAGCAGACCAG
Source organism: Protopterus annectens (assembly GCF_019279795.1). NCBI lineage: Eukaryota > Metazoa > Chordata > Ceratodontiformes > Protopteridae > Protopterus > Protopterus annectens. The sequence goes on from NC_056735.1 coordinate 773,254,388, forward strand.
ACTCCAAGACTGTGACATAGAACCTGGACACATGTTGTATTTCCCACGTAACACAGGGGTGTCAATGTATGCCTGTATGCTGTTGATAGTGTGAGGATTGAAACTTCTCTGTCTGGTGGCTGGTGTGCCTCACTGGGCTAGGGACATTAGCATGGATGATGGTGTTGATCTGGCAGGATCTACATTTATTGCATGTGAGTTACTTGTATGGTGGTATTCCCATAGACTGTCATAACTCCATCTGTTACTCCATGAAAGCTGGACAAAGGCAGAGAGAATGGGGGTACAAACGGCCAAAACTACAGACAGACATTACACATGCTTTGACTAACCTAGAACGTAGCCAGTATAACAGCATGCTGCAACAGGACAGAGTAGCTGCAGGATGTAAAGGCTGTCACTTAAATGTGTTAGTAGTTACAACAATTCAGTGATTGCATTTTACAGTATTATTACCAGAAAAACACATATGTATGAGGAACAGCACAGACATATGGAGCGAAATGCTGGACATTCTGCAAAAACATGTACAATGAGAGGTATGCAGACTGTCACCCTGTGTGCAGTGTTACATCATGTATCCCAGTCACATCAAACCTCTCAGCCTCTTAGTGCAAGAAATCTGGAGAAATCCATGAATAAAAGTGGGACAAAGGCCCCAAAACAGCGACAAATTTTAAATATTGCTCTTATAAACTTAGAAAGTTGATAGAATTGTTATTGTATTAGCAAGAATGTCATGATGGGTATGGAGTCTGAAACTCAAATGTCTGTCATTATATTTTAACTTCAATATTTAATGTTTTGCCACTAATTTGCCAGGAAAGCACAATTTTATGAAAAATGGACCAAAACTATGAGGCAAAAATCTGGACATTCTGTGAAAATCTGTACAGTTGAGAGCTATGAGTCACATATCAAGTACAGCAAACAGGCGGGGAATGCCTTGGATATTTTCAGGGAAGTGTTGTACTGCAGAAACAGGTGCAGCAGTGAATGTCTGCAGCACACAAAATCCTGGACCAGAGTACAGGCAGCTCTGGCCTGGAATCACCTTGTAAGTACTGACAGTCCCACTGGGCATGCTCCTATACTTAGCTAACCTGAGCATAAGTTTGTTGCCTCTTCCTCACAAAGACCTGCTATGTGGAAATACATCTGTACATACAGACAGCTACGTATACATATCTGTCTGTTCCCATCCCCCTCACATATGATTAGTGTCCCTATCAATATGTCACACACATTATATACACATATATATATATATATATATATATATATATGATAACAATATAGATATAGCTATGAAAAGTACAATGATATATAGACTCTCCACATATATCTACATAACAAATTTACATAACGTACACACACAGCAACAACTAAGGAGACATCCCTGTTATACACATTTATATATATATTATTATTATGTACACTGCCATACCTTGCTGATGTCATATATGTGCTGTGCTGCCATGCCATTCTGTGCCGCTGTATTGACGCCATGTGTCCATGGTTTATGTCCTCACAACCCTGCAACAGAAAGATACACAGGTCTGTGACACCTCTCATTCTGTAACACTCCCACCAGTAAAACATCATGCAATATAAGATACACAAAGTTTGATGCGTAGTCATGCTGCATGCCAGCATACAGTACCTGTTGTGGGCCACAAGTGGCATAGCAAAACAATACAGCACTGCACAAGTACATGTCAAATAATAAAGTCATTCTATGCATCAGACATTTAGTTGTATTTCCCTGCATCAGTGGCATGGATGACAAAAATCTGGCACAGGTATCATCACATGCACAGGGTGTGGTGTGCGGGTGATGGAGGCTTAGGCTGTGGCAAACAGTTTACAGCATGTGTGTGAGTCAGGAAGGGATGCAGGTTAGATAGGCCATGGATAGGTGCCATGTGTGTCTGTAGGTGGAGAGCATGGGGAAGTTTCTAAAATGAGTTGGATAAGTTGGAATGTAGAATAGGTTCATAGGTTGGTACTAGGCTATCTGCCCGAAGGCATTTATAAGCCTAGCCAGAATGTGTTGGCTTTCGCCGCCCCTTTAGATTAGTTCCCTGTGCCTCTGTCCGGCAGAGCCACTGAAGTGATCCCCGAGGTAAACTTTCTGTTTCCCATCCACTCGTCAATGTATCTTTTGAAGAGTGTTAGCGAGGAGCTCTGCCTAATGTAGATTGGGATCTTGTTCCAAAGCATGGGAATTCTCTGGGGCAGGAATCTATCCCTCCAGCACATCCTATTTATTGTTGTGGTGAGGTTTAGATCCCTAGAATGTGTGGCTTGAGGGGATAAGGTTTTCTTTAGGTGGAACATGTCCATCAATTCTGGGTTGGACATGGCCTTATATGTCAGGCAAAGATCACCTCTGAGTAGGAGGTATGCAACCGAGTACAACTGGAGTTTCTTCAGTCGAGCTGCATAGGGCATCTGTTTGAAGCCAGTGATCCTCTTGGTGAGGTACTTCTGTGGTCTTTCCAGCTGTTTCAGGTGTCTTGTAAGGTACATCCCAAATGGGGTGTTGTACTCTATGATGGGTCTGATGAGTGATGAGTAGAGGGGCACAATTACCTCTTTTGATCTGGATGTGAACCCTTTTGTGATTAGGTGGGCCACGTAGAAGGATTTTCTAACCACTTTGGCAATGTGATTATCAAAGATGAGATTACTATCTACTTGGGTCCCCAAATCTCTTATTACATCTTCTGTATTTAGGGGACTACCACCTATGTGGTAGTTTGTGGGTACTTTGTTTTCTCCAAGGGGGATGACTATGCACGTTTTGGCATTTAGCTTGAGGACATGATTTTGACACCAGGTATCCGTCTCAGTGAGACCCTTTTGGAGGATGTCTATGTCAGTCGGAGAGTCAATTATAGCCCCTAGTTTGCAGTCGTCTGTGAACATGGTCACCCATAGTCCTCCTGTACTTGCCTGTACCTCTGAGAAGTATATGCCGAACAGGAGGGGGTCCTAGGACTGAGCCCTGGGGAATGCCACTTGTAACCAGTTTAGAGTTGGACCTAGCTCCCGCAATTCTCACCATGTGTGTTCTGTCCATGAGCCAGTTGGCAACCCATCTTGTGACGTAGGAGTTTATGTTCAGGCTGGTGAGCTTGTCTATAATACCAGAATAGGGAATGGTATTGAAGGCCTTAGCGAGGTCTAGGTAGGCTGTGTGTACCACATTTCCCTCGTCTATAGCCTTGGTAACTGTCTCAAAAAAGTCTACCAGGTTTAGGAGGCATGATCTGCCCTTAACAAAGCCAAACTGGGTAGGGTCTAGTGTTTGGAGGTTCCCAATGTCTCTGTTAATGAGTTCCATGATGATGCACTCCATATAGCCTTGCAGACCAAGCTAATCAGGCTTATAGGGTGATAGTTCCTGGAGTCTGTTGTGGCTCCACTTTTGTGGAGCAGAATAACCGTTGCTGTGCACCACTCTATGGGTATGTAGCCTGTGGAGAGGCTGAGTTTGAACAGAGTGTTTAGGTGAGGGGTTAGTTCATCTTTGAGCTCATGTAGGACGCAGCCTGGGACACCATCCGGTCCCATTGATGCTGTGTTTTTGGCTTTGGAGAGGGCTGTTTTAACCTGAGTGTCTATGATTTCAGGGAATCTACATTCTTCTGGTATGGTTATGGGCCCTTTTGGGGGTGAGAGGGGGGTGAAGTTTGCACTGAACCTGTCTGCCAGGATGTTGGCAATATCGGTTGGTTCAGTGTATTGTGTGTCATTCTGCACTAACTCCGAGCAAATCTGAGCATTGTCACTTAGATTCTTGACATAGCTAAAGAATGCCTTGTGGTTATCTTTAGAGTCCTTCGCAATTTTTCTTTCAAAGCTCACCTTGGATGATTTTGTGAGGGATTGTAGTTTCTTGCTGATACTGATCAGGGATGTCTTCCCTTCTTGGGATTTTACTCTTTTCTGTACTAGTTTCCTCCTTCTATTGTATAGCTTGTTTATGGCAGGAGTCCACCAGACTGGCTTCCTTTTCTTGGAGGAGTGAGTCTTGGTTTTGCTTGGGATGGAACAATCCATGTATTCTTGTAGCTGTCCATAGAATGCATTAGTATAGGATTTTGCAGCTTGAACAGTGTTATCCTTCAGCATGGGGGCTTTGAAACTTTCCACCTCGGTCTTAAGTAACGTGAAGTTTGCTTTTGAAAAGTTTTTCACGGTGGTTTTCTTGTCTGGGGGTGGGGGCGGAATATGGATATCCAAAGTGATTTGTTTATGGTCAGATCTAACCAGTGAGGGGTTGACCTCTGGTTTGGAACACCGGTCATCCATGTTGGTGATGACCAAGTCCAATATGTTGTCACTTCTGGTGGGAGTGTTGACCAGTTGAACCAGGGCGTTTGAGTTTATAAATTCTAGGAAAAGTTGGGCAAGGGAGCTAGTACTTGAGTAGTTCTCCCAGTTAATGTTTGGGTAATTAAAATCACCCAATATTAGGGTGTTTGGTAGGACCTTTATGTTTCCCAGTGTTTCTAGAAATGCAGAATGGGGGTCCTGGGACATGGTGGGTGATCTGTAGCAAGCTACAATTTGAATTGCAGTTTTGCCCATTGTTAGTTGCACGTGGATGATCTCTGAAGCATTGTGCTGTGCCACTAACCTGAAGGTGTGGGTATCCTTGATGAATATGGATACGCCCCCGCCTTTTGTATTTCAGTTTGGGTTCTGTGGCCGAAATGTATGGTACAAGTTGTAGCCTGGTAGTGCTGGGGTGCTCTCTGGAGCCTTAAACCAGGTTTCTGTTACTGCACATATATCCATTTTCTCCATATTGAGGAGTGCCTCGAGTGTGTGCATTTTGAGGTTTAGACTTCTGGCATTGAGTAGCATTACCCTCAGTTTTTTGTTACTTGTGCTATTTATGGCGGTGGGTTTGTCTTTTGAGCCTTCCCTAAAAAAGGCACTATGGGGGTGGCAAGAGCCTTGGCCAGTATTCAAAAGCCTAAGGGTGACAGGTGCAAGCCGTCTCTAGCGAAGCAGCGTGGCTTGTCGAACATGTCATCCCAGGCAGAGAGATACTAGGTCCCCTTTGAATGACATCAGAAACTTAGCCAATTGTTGAAATCGATCATTAATTATATGATGATATATGATGAATGATCATTAATTATAGGCCACTCCAACCTAAAGGGATGAATGTTGACAGCAACTTAACTTTATAAAATATTTTTATAGTATTTAACTATGGGACAGGGCTTGTTTATACCTTGATTGTTTTGTATTGGTCCTGTCCTAAGTTATTTATTCATTTTGTACCATTCTAATGTTGTAATAAATGGATAACAGAATAAATGTTCTTAAACAATTTGGTAATGCCTTTTTGGGGGAGGTTTTTGAAAAAACTTGTTGGGAAAAACCTATAAAACTTGCAACTAATGGTTAATGGTTGTACTGCACTGTTTATTGAAAAATTGATTTTGGTTGATTATGAATTTATTAACGTAATTGTTTTTGAGTGGTGTACATAAGGAGGGGTATTGTTTAACTTATTATTCCTTTCAAGGTGAAATGCTGAGGTACCAGAATAAAATTTTGTGGACATTCTACCCTGCCTGTTGATTTTTTAAAGCTGAGCTGAACTTTTTAGCTCAATTTGTATTTATTTGTTTGATATTTTCACTGGTGTGTGTTTTTCATTGTGTTGCTAGAGCCTGCTTCTACTTTGAAGGATTCTAGTTGCAGTACTGATTCAGTGAGTACCCATGGAGGCATTTTATTTACTGATTTGTTATGTAAGGTAGATTTGAAACTTCAGCAGAATGATCGTTGGGGCTCCAATAAGGACAGCAATCGGATGGAGAAATTCAATCAGCTAGAATGCCTTTTAGCCAAGGAGGCAACTGTTTTCTTTGATACAAAACTTTTGGAGAAATATCTTTCTCTCAATGTCACTCTGAGAGGTTTGCATATTCCCCTTCTACCAGCTGGTGACTTTTCTGATGAGGAGGGGGATTTGTGTCTTGAATGGAGGGAAGCCTCTTTCAAATATAGTTTAATGTGGCTGCAGATTTTTCTAAAGCATAATCAGAGGGTTACCGATAGATTGTGCTTGCAAATAACTGAGTTACAAACTGCCTTGCTGGAAGAGGTGTCTGATAATGAGTTCAAAGACATCATGGGGAGTATTAAAACTAGATTAGAGGATGTGGAGAGAAATGTTGTGGCTTGGAAAAAGAAGAAACTGAGCCATGACATTAATGACTTTGAGAATATTATGGTATACTCCTTTAATCAAAGTAAACGTATGGCTAGAACAAAGTTTCGGGGCAGGGCTTCTAATGATAACTTGCCCCATGATTCATCGGTGTCGTCAGCGGAAACCAGTGGAAGCAGCAAAGAAAAGTGTTTTGTTTGAAGAGGTTCCCATAGGGGAAGGTGGTGAAAGTCAAAAATAGTCCACAGGACCAACTTATTCCCCCAAAGAGAAGCAGACAAGAAGTTCATTTTGGAAAGGACGTCGGAATGGGGGTGGGGTTTCAACAACAAAAAGAAGTAATTATTTTTGACTGTTTAACAAAGGACCTATTGTTTGAATGTGCCCATTTATCACAAATTGTTACCTTTAGAAATAGTTGTGACTGAACTGTGCCCTGCGAATAGACTTTTCTATACTGTGGTTTGGAATGAAAAGGAAGACTCCCGGTTGGAGAAGGTTTCTGCTGTTGCCTTTCAATGGTCCTCTGTGATGGGAGCTCCCGAGACTGTTAATACTGTTAATATCACTGAAAAAGTTAATTTTGAGTTAGATGAAGGTGTTTCTGCTGTCCAGTATGTTAAAGCTAATGTTGGTGTTAATGTTGCACTAAATGGGAATCAAGTAGTTCTTAGTGAATGCGTTTCTAATGACACTGTAATGGGTGACCCTTTGGCTTCTGTTCCCAACAGCAAAACGATTTCTGCCAATCCTGAATTGAATATTATTAATTTGTCTGATTTAAGGCTAAAAGAACTTATTAGGGTACTTCTTAAGTGGCTGAAGTTTGCCCCTACTAGAATCTCATGTCTAGCGGACATTATTTCGGACGTGAAGCGGTTCTGTCACAAATTACATTTAAAAGTGCATTTTGATTCTGTGGAAAATAAGATATTTGTTTCTAATGTTGCACATTTTGATTTAAATATGGAGGATGAGTTATTAAATATGAATTTACATGAAACTGATTTATTTTTTGAAAGGCTGGATGAGGTTAATGAAGGGCATGATGGTAGTTTTGAGGGCGACAGAGGAAGTGGATTCAATACTGGTTATGGAAAACTTCAGGTCCCTCATTTTTCATGTAATAAAAGTAAATTCATGGCCCCCTAGACTTTCTTCCAGCATTAAAATGTTTGAGAGTGTAATTTGTAAAGTAAAAGAGTGTGAGTTTAACATTTTTTGAAAAGTGTTAAAAACTATAACATGTCAAAAGAAGAGTGGCAGGAACTGCAAGAAATGTGTTTACGATTGGGTAATTTTGTGTTCAAACAAGCTTATAAGGGGGGTTAATTGGGTAATCATGAACAAAGAAGATTATGAAAACATGTTAAATGATTTAATTATTTTGCAAGATGATTATGTGGAATTGAGTAACAACCCCCTCAATAGGTTTAATGGGGAGTTGCTTGAAATTTTGAAAAAGGGTGAAAAGTTGGGTTTCTTGAGTAATAAACATGTGAAAAAATTGTTTATTAAGCAACCCAAGGACCCAGAATTGTATGCCCTGCTGAAAATTCATAAAAAGTTAAGGTCACCCCCAGGTAGACCCATTGTGTCCATGTCAGGATCTTATTTGGAAAATGGTGGTCTATTTTTGGACTTTCATTTAAAAAATATTTGGTAAAAGTACTAGCACATATTAAGGACACTTGGAAAGTTTGTGAAGGGCTCAAAAAAGTGAATGGCAGACCAATTACTATTGGGCTACAGTGGATGTCTATGCATTATACACCAATATTGACATTAGACGTGTTTGGAGGCCATGGGAAGAATGATGGGTGAGGGTCTCCGTACATAATTTTTGTTATTACTGCTGGAATTTAGTCTTACCTATAATTATTTTCGAGTGGGAAAGAAATTCTTTTTACAAAAACAAGGTACGGCTATGGGGGCGGCTTTTGTCCCTTCATATGCAGTGATTTATATGGGGGATTTTGAGAATCAATTTTTATATCTGAATAAATTTTTTCACTGAAATGTGGTGTATTATGCTAGATTTATTGATGATCTAATTTTTATTTGCAAAGGAGAACAGGATGCTTTTCTGAGTTTTTTGGAAGAATTAAACCATACAGAGCATGGTTTGAAATTTACTTACCAGCTCAATCCAAACAGCTAGTTTATTTGGATGTGGAATTATACGTGGATAAGAACAACAGGATACAATTTAAACCTCATAGAAAATTGACTTCAGTGAATAATTTTTTGCATGCAGAAAGCATGCACCCTCCCCATTTGATTAGAGCCCTACCCCAGGGTGAGTTAAAACATATGCTTTGGAATACTTCTGAAGAATCATTAAAACAGGGTTTCATTGATGAAACTGTAGATAGTTTGTGAGTCAGGGGCTACCCAGATGAGCAGTTAATCACTGCCAAGAAAAATGCACTTGAGAGAATTTTAGATAGGATGTGGGGATCTTTCCACAGAAGGAAAGGATTGAGTGAAAATGCAATGGTGAAGAAAAAAAAAATTGTGACTAAATTTTCAACATTCTCTCAGGTGGTGGAAAATGTTAGAAAATATTGGTATTTGGTTAAGGAGGATGGTAGTGTGGGTAAACTGGTTCCCAATCATGTGTCTTTTTCCTGTGGAAGGTATAATAATTTAAAAGAAATACTTAATGTCAAAGTTATCAATTCAGTGAATTTGGGAAAAGTGGGTATGTACCCACTTGGGAACTACTGCATTTGTATTAGAGTCAAAAATTTGGATGGTTGGAAAATCAATCGGAACTTGTACAGAGCTAGAGAGACTTTTCATTGTAATTCACAGGGTATAGTTTATATTTTAGGCTGAGATTGTGATCAAATAAAGTGGTATATTGGGCAAACTAAAAAGGGTGAAAGTAAGAATTATGGAACATCTGGGTGACATCAGGAATAGAAATTTTTCGAGTCCAGTAGCAGAACATTTTGTGTTTGCTGCAAAGGTTTATTTTTCAGTGTTCTAGCATGTCCATTTACGGAGCATGGGGGAAGTTTCAAAAATGAGTTGGATACGTTGGAATGTAGAATGATCATTAATTATAGGACACTCCAACCTAAAGGGATGAATATTGACAGTACCTTAACTTTATAAAATATTTTTATAGTATTTAACTACAGGACAGGGCATGTTTATACTTTAATTGTTTTGTATTGGTCCTGTTCTAAGTTATTTATTCATTTTGTACTATTCTAATGGTGTAATAAATGGATAAAAGAATAAATGTTCTTAAACAATTTGGTAATGCCTTTTTGAGTGAAGATTCTGAAAAAACTTGTTGGGAAAAACCTGTAAAACTTGCAACTAATGGTTAATGACTGTACTGCACTGTTTATTGAATAATTGATTTTGGTTGATTATTAATTTATTAACATAATTGTGTTTGAGTGGTATATATAAGGAGGGGGTATTGTTTAACTTATTATTCCTTTGAAGGTGAAATGCCAAGGTACCAGAATAAAATTTTGTGGAATTTCTACCCTGCCTGTTGATTTTGGAAGCTGAGCTGAGCTTCTTTAGCTCAATTTGTATTAATTTATTTGTCTGTAGGTGACCTGCATTGACAGTGTTGTTTGAGTGTGTGCATGTACACAGTCAAGCTGAGTGCTAGCCTTACATATGTGTATGTTGGACAGCTGTGGACCATACATGGTGGAGTGGACAGTTCACCATCGCTGGCCACAAACATGGGAACTGGCTCTGCCAGAAGTAGCATTGGCACCACCATGCCCAAGGCGAGATGCAGTGCTAGTACCTGATGTGTCCTCCTGTGGGGCCATCCAGGATCACTTGCCCATGGCCTGCCATGTAATGGTGTGGACATATTGGTTTATATGTATAGTATCCATCCTATGAATAGACTATCTACATGTTTCTTATTTATATATATATATATATATATATACATGCATTTATGCTTTTTACATATGATTTTTTATATATATTTTTATTTATTTATATTTACATTTTTCCAAACACATGAGATACAGATTTATTATCTTGTTAAGGAACGTGTGTATTGTGGTATATAGTGTAAATGGTTTTACAGATGTATCTGTGTAGATGCATTGGTTATCGTGTCTTATTTCTAACTAATAGTAATTATAGTATTTTTGAAATCTCATGTGACTGTTTTATAGTATTTAAGGAATTGCGGGATTTTTAACAGTTGTCTGATGAAGGGGTAGATCCCTGAAAGCGCTAACCTTTGTATTGTGAGTTTTATGATAGATTTTATTTTATATTTAGTTTTATTCTAATAAATTTCCAGCAGCTCAGGGTTTGACATAGCTTTGTATATTAGGCAGAGATCACCTCGGAGTAGGCGATATGCTATGGAGTAAAGCCTGAGTTTCTTGAGGTGGCCTGTGTAGGGTAACTGTTTGATAATCCTCTTTGAGGTATTTTTGTGACCTTTCTAGCTGCTGCAGATGCCTTGTAAGGTACATTCCAAATGGGGCACTGTACTCTATAATGGATCTGATGAGAGCCGAGTAGAGGGGGACAATGACTTCTTTCTTCCTAGATGAGAACCCTTTCATGATGAGGTGTGCTACATAAAAGGATTTTCTGACTACTGTGGCAATGTGATTATCAAAGGAGAGGCTACTGTCGATTAGAGTCCTGAGGTCTCTTATCACACCTTCGGTGTTAAGTGGGTTGCCACCTATGTGGTAGTCCATGCATATAGGGATTTTACAAAAGGGGATGACAATGCATTTTTTGGCATTGAGCTTGAGGCCATGGCTCTGACACCAGGCATCAGTCTCGGTGAGACCCTTTTGCAGGATGTCCACGTCATTTGGGGACCTGACTATGGCACCCAATTTGCAGTCATCTGTGAACTTTGTCAGCCAGATGCCCTCCATGTTGGCCTGTACCTCAGAGAAGTAGATCCCAAACAGGAGGGGACCCAAGACTGAACCCTGTGGTACTCCACGTGTCACAGGTTTGGAGTCAGATTTGAAGTCCGCAGTCTTTACAGTGTGGGTTCTGTCAGCAAGCCAGTTGGTGACCCATCTTGTGATGTACGGATTTATACCTAGCTTGGTGAGTTTATTTATGATACCAGAATGGGGGATGGTGTTGAAAGCCTTGGCAAGGTCGAGATAGGCTGTGTGGACTGCCTTACCCTTGGCCATGGCTTTGGTGACTGTTTCAAAGAAGTCAACCAGTTTCAGGAGACATGATCTGCCCTTCATGCAAGAAACCAGGACGCCAGGCAGAGTAAGGTGATAAGCGTTCCCTTTATTCACAGTCAAAAAAATGAAACTTCATCAGATACAATAACCTTACCCACTTCCTCCTTTTATACAATTCCCAATTATTGTTTGAAACAATAAAAACAAGTTACAATAAATTTCATTTTAATTTTCCCTTTAACCTATTTTTATCACATACTTAAAAATCCATAATTTCCCCAATGATCTGCCCTTCACAAATCCGAACTGGGTGGGGTACAGAGTTTGGAGGTTACCAATATTCTTGTTTATGAGTTCCATGATAACATGCTCCATGGCCTTGCAGACCAGGCTCGTCAGGCTAATAGGGCAATAGTTCCCAGGGTGCATGGTGACTCCCCCTTTGTGGAGTGGTACAACTGTTGCCATGCACCATTCAGTGGGTATAAAGCCTGTTGAGAGGCTATGATTGAACATGGTGCTTAGGTGGGGAGGCTAGTTTGTTCTGAAGCTCATGTAGAATGCAGCCAGGGATATTGTCCGGTCCCATGGATGCTGTATTCTTGGCTTTCGATAGTGCATTTTTCACCTGTTCAGTTGTGATTGCAGGGACACTGCATTCTTCTGGTATGGATATGGGCCCTTTAGGAGGTGAGGGGGGGTAAAGTTGGCACTGAATCTATCAGCTAGGATGTTGGTGATATCAGTTGGTTCTGTGAATTTTGTGCCATTGTGCTGTAGTTCAAAGAAGATCTGGATGTTGCCATTGAGATTCCTGACATAGGTGTAAAATGCTTTTTGGCTGTCCTTAGAGTCAATGGCAATCTTATGTTCATATTTTGCTTTGGAGGATTTTATGAGAGACCTCAGCTTCTTACTGAGGCTGACCAGGGAGCTCCTCCACTCATGGGATTTTATTCTCTTTTGCAACAGTTTCTTCCTTCTGTTGTAGAGTTTGTTAATAACAGAGGACCACCAGATTGATTTCCTTTTTTTAGAAGACTGCATCTTGGTTCTATTAGGGATGGCACAATCCATGCACCCATATAGGTGCTTATAGAGTGCATTTGTATAAGATTTGGCAGTGGTAACTGTATTGTCCATTTGCATGGGTGTTGTGAAATTGGTCACTTCTGCCTTAAGTAGCATGAAGTTAGCTTTGGAGAAGTTTTTTACAGTGGTTTCCTTAGTAGGGGGTGGGGGTGGGATGTGGATATCTAGGGTGATTATTTTATGGTCAGATCTGACCAGCAAGGAGCTGACTTCAAGTGTGGAGCACCTGTCACTCATGTTGGTAAGTACTAGGTCTAGAATATTTTTGCCCCTGTTAGGGGTGTGGACTAGTTGATCCAGGGCATTGGAGTTTACGAATTCTAGGAAGCGGTGAGGAAAGGAGTTAGTACAAGAGTAGTTTTCCCAGTTAATGGTGGGGTAGTTGAAATCTCCCAATATCAGTGTGTTTGGTTGGACCCTGATATTCTCTATTATGTCAAGTAAAGAGGAGTGGGAATCCTGGGGCATGGTAGGGGATCTGTAGCAAGCTACAATATGGATTGTCGTTTTGCATAGAGTTAGTTGCACATATATAATTTCAGATGAATTATACTTGACAACTAGACTGGAGGTGTGGTTGTCCTTAATGAATATGGACATACCTCCACCCTTGGTGATTCGGTTCTGGTTTGATGGCTGAAAGGTATGGTATGAGTTATATCCTGGTAATGCAGGAGTGCGCTCTTGAGCTTTGAACCAGGTTTCAGTCACTGCACAGATATCGATTTTCTCCATTTTAAGGAGTGCCTCGAGTGAGTGCATTTTGAGGTTTAGACTTCTAGTGTTGAGTAGCATTACCCTCAGTTTTTGCTTGCCTGTATAAGTTACATGGTGGTTTTGTTTTTTGAGCTTTGTCTAAAAAAGGCACTATAGGGGCGGCAGGAGCCTTGGCCAGTATCCGGAATCCCAGGGGCGACAGGTGCAGGCCATCTCTGGCAAAGCATCGTGGCATGTCAACCATGTCATCTAGGCAGACAAATACTGGATCCCACTTGAATGACAGCAGAAGTTTAGCCAATTGTTGAAGTCAATCATTTTGTGCTTGTAGTGCAGTATCATTCTGGGTGAAGGTAGGATGCTACTCAGGGCTAGGGTCATACCTGCCTGGATTACAAGCTCAGAGAGCTCTTCCTTGTCTCTTTTCATGTAATCCAGGGAAGTACATCTCAGGTCATTCACACCAACATGGACAAATACTGAGTCATATTTGTACTTGTGGAGTGACTGGAGTGCGTGTGTTATGTGGTGGATCCTGGCACCCGACAGGCAGCTGACAGTAACCTTCTCCTTGTCTATTCTGGTGAGTGGAACATTAGTGTGCCTGACTATAGAGTTGCCTATGACCAGTTGTATATGTTTGCCACTGCTACCTTAACGGGTGTCTTCCCACAGGTTGTTGATAAAAGGGCACATATACCTGGTATCACAGTCCTCATTTACATCCATTATTATGTCTTTGGCTGTCCACTGGTGTATTATTGCACCAGAGCCCAAGGTACACTCCCATTTTTCCCACTACTTTTTATTTCAGTTACATTCTTAATGACTGCAAGTAGCAATCAGTATATTTTGCTGCAAACACCTGCTTTACTTAAGACATGTGTAGTGTGGTGGGTTAATGCAGTGTGCTGTAGTTGAGTGGGGCCTGGGTTTGAAACTTGGCAAAGGTGTTAATATTCAACATGTGACTAACAATGTACTAAACACATATAATCATTAAAGCTAATTTAAGCTGAGCTAAGAGAAGCGGCGCAGCATGCCGCACCGAGCAAATGTGAACTAAAAAGAATATAAAGAAAAAGGGGGTGATAGTAAAGTGGTGAAATGGGGGCAAGCAGGGGGAAAAACCATTGTAAAAGGCAGGTAGGGATGTGCAGGATGGGTGTAGGAAAGAACCATACCTATCCATTTCCTGTACAGCAACAGCTGTACATTTTGACAGGTTTTGTAGATGAATTTGAACTCTCAAACCCCAGAGAGAGGGGCAAGGACAACATAAATGTGTTGTTAAGCCAATTGGACCAAATTAGTTGTGTCCAGTGGACATGTGTGCAAAATGGAGAGCTATGTATGGGGCAATATTTTTTTTTAGGAGAGAGTGGAATGTTGGGAAAGGGGCATAGGTACATGTAGGGAGGTAAGTTGGGTAGGAGAGGTTGCATTTGCAAACAGACAAGACCGCAGACAGGGGTAGTGTGTGACACATGAGGGAGGTAAACACCTTGGTGAAATCCAAGCTGCACGTGCATCCAGGCAGCAGCAACATGACTCATGCCACCACCCATGGGACAGTTGACACTGCTCTTTCACTGCCCTGAAGGTAGCTGTGCTGGAAGTTGTGCACCAGGGTCAGCCTGCCCCACCAGGTTGACGAGTGTGCCCTCAATCTGGAGCATGTGATGTTCATAGGTCCGATGAATGAACCTGGCATCGTGACCAGCACCTGCTCTTCGGTGACTGCAGCCCCTTCAACACCACTCCCAGGGGGAGGCCAGGCCCTGTCCCCTGAGGCAGTTCCACCCGATGCTGCAGGTGGTGCAGGGGCAGTGGAGGGGGCACCACTGGCCTAGGTCCAAGATGTGCCAGGACCCAGTGCCATGGCCAGTTTATGCAAGGTAGGCAGATCACTGGGAACTGACCTACCCTGACATGCTGTGGTGATGGAGGTAGAGAATAAGTATAGGTTAGTTATGAACAAAACATTGTTAGTAATAACAGCATGCTATTAGTTGCAGTATAAGGCCAACAAAATAGGTAATTTAACAAGATATGTTAATATGCAACCATTATAATACATAGCAATAATAAACACATGACCCAAAATACAGTTAATGTAACAACATATGTTAATAGTAAACCATAATGAATGAATAACAATTATAATAAATGAAGATAAGGGGTGGGGAAAGAGAGAAAACAGTCCATTAGTACCATTGTAGGCTGTTTACTTGACAACAGTACTACTATCTATGCTACAGGTCTGTCCTTTCTTTATGTGTACAACTCCCCTATAGCTGCTGTAGCATGTATGTAGCTCTCCAGCTATTTGCATGGGACAGTATGGGCCAAGCAGTAACAACTGCAGCTACACAACTTCACAGAATACTTGCACATCAGGTGGACCTATATAACAACCAAGGTGTACTGTGGGCTGATGTATTGATACTTTGCAATCTAGGTAATCATTTCGATGGTAATCCTGAGACAGATCGATTATGCATTACTAATTATATTACATGAAAGTGTGACACTTGAGAGAAATGTATGTGTACAGTACAGAAACTAAACAACTGTCATGCCTTGCTTGGCAGGCATGGGGATAGAACCCAAATACAGTGACTGTAGAGGACATCTGCATGGAATGTATGAATTGACTGCAGTAACTTTTAACAGACACTTCAGGCATACAGCCATACCAAGATTACACATTTCATTTCTTTATTATTATTATTATATTTATTTTCTTCATTTTAGGCTGTATTTTCAAATTCTTACTAATGATTTGAACAGTCTGTGACATCTAAACACACAATTATTTACTCATAATATGGGCTACCTCAACCATTTACCTGTAGTTCGTGTGGAGAGAGAATCTGTAAACATTACATGACTGATACTACAATATTTAATGCTACATAGCACTGGATTCAATACAGAGCATTTAACAAACTGAGCTACTGAATCACTGCTGTTTATTGACTGACTGATATTTGTCT
Organism: Protopterus annectens; assembly: GCF_019279795.1. NCBI lineage: Eukaryota > Metazoa > Chordata > Ceratodontiformes > Protopteridae > Protopterus > Protopterus annectens. Next base: position 773,270,569 of record NC_056735.1, read on the forward strand.
AGATCTCACCTGAAACCAAAATATGACCTGGTAGTACTACTACAGTGTTATACTAGACTGCAGTGACAGTAGAACACACGTGCATGAAATACAAGCATGACAGAAATAGTAGGTAATCTATATATTAGTATATAGAATGCAGGTCTACACAATAAATTATTAGTGCTTTGAGATATCTGTGAAGTCAACAAACAATATCAGCTCATGGAGTGGGCTACATCACCCATTTATCTTTATTACCTGATGTCTGTGGATAACACAGCATTATGTGAACAATATTGGCCTAGAGACAGCCTTGTACACTACTATATGAGTTAACCAATACAATTTACATCCATTAGATTTGCATTCCACACCTATTACAGTGTTATACTTAACTGCAGCACCTTATTGTAGAGCCTGAATGCATACAGCTCTACTGCAATGGTTACAACAAGAGAATTCTGATGTACACCATTTTCCTTGATGTTAATGGTATTGTTTCATGTTTTATTGTACAACAGCTGGCATTAATAATTTCTTGAAATACAGCTCTAATTCCACATGTATTGCATTATAGACTTATTGCAGATACTTTAATGCAGTTACTGGTATTGTCTCATGTTTTTATTGCACAAAAGTTGGCATTATTCATTTCTTGAGTGCAGCTCTACTTCCACATTTATTGCACTACAGACTTTATTGTATATACTTTAATGCAGTTAATGCTTTACTCTTTTTTGCTTATTTGACTACAGTTAACATAATACATTTATACTCACCACACTCACGGTGCAACCTGACCAGGCACCCACCGTGCAACTCGACATTGCCAGCCCTCTCAGCTGCAGCTGTTGGGAGAGAATCACACCATTATGCATACCAGTTTTGTAGAAATTCAGATTACATATTGGTAAAATAGAGGAAAAAGTACTTACATACTTGTGAGGCATTCTCTACCCAAGCTTCTTGGACCCAGGTGTCCAAGAGTCCCCTCTTTCATCTCTTCAGGTCATCATGGTGGTGATAACACTGCTAACCTGTGCGGGGGATACAAGTAACACTGCTGAGATCTCTTGCCAGCTGGTCCCAGGCCTCCACCTTGCACTCTGAGCCCTGGTAACCTCCCTGCAACAGCTGGTCATCATGCTTTTTTACTAGGAGTCCAACCATGACCCTGGACTCCAGAATGCCCCAATGCTATGCCCGAAAGTGCACACCTTAACCAACACCTGCCATAGCACCAGTGAGAGACAGAACTCCAATAGATTCTGGTGTAATCCCACCTATTGGGCTTTATATAGGCTGTTTTCCCACCATTACAAGCCATTGGGCAACATTTAAAAACTCTCTGTGTTGCTTTGCAGAGCTCAGTCCAGCACAGCTGAGCTGAGCAGTAGGAAAACCCACAGAACTGTATGCTTAGCAGTGCTTAGCAGTGCACAAACCATCCAAATAGAGCCAAGCAGCGCATAAACATTAGCAGCCGTTACCATGTTTATGCGGTGCGTAGCAAGTCTTAGCAGAGCTTAGCAGAGCACAGCAGGCCATAATTTAAAATAATTGGCATAATTTGTATTTTAAAAATGAATGCTTATTTTCCCTCCATGTATTCAAACCCTGGACCTACTGCACATAAGGCCATAACTCTTCCCATTTAGCTACACGGAGATGGGGAATTGTGCTATTCCTTTACATATACCTCTGAGCTACCTATAAGTAGTGCTGAGCACCGTGTCTCACTGTGCAAACCCACTCAGCTATGCTTAAACATGACATTTAAATAAATTGATAAACACATCCGGTTTCTATTTTTAGATGTCTGGCAGGTGTCTACTATCATATCTGTGGGTGCTGCTTAGCAGTGCTGTGCTCTGTGCCATGCAAACCAGCTTTTTCAAAAATAAAATTAAATAGAAATAAAACATTTGGACAGTGCAGGGAGTCTTTTATTAGTCTGTGGACACAGTTAACACTACACTCCCTAGACTGATTCAATAACCGTGTTTCTCAGCTCTCCCTCGGCAATGTGCCATATTAATATATGCATGGCACGCTGCAGAGGGGAAACCGTGTATATGGACATGGTAACATTCTGTGTAGGCTCTACACGGTGCCTACACAGATTTTATTAAATCCTATGGAAGGTCTTCTTTCATCAGCATTATTTATGTCTTTAGTCTAAGTTATAAAATAAACATTAATGAATAAACCGTATCTCAATAATTGAAAGGAAAAAGGTATTACAGTCATGATTTTATATGCAGTGCTTCCTTGAGATGTATATATATATGTTGGGGGAGCAAATCCCCACCACAAGCCATTCAGGGATTATATTCTCCGCATGTAACTTAATATAATCAAGTCCAAGGTCACACCAACATAAGGAAAAGAGAAAAATCACATTTAAGTGTTACTCCTTTGGCTCTCTTATCTGGCCATTACCATAATTTGTCTTCTTTGCATCACCTGAATAAATTATTCCCCTTTTGTAACAGCAGAACCTTTAGAAATGTTGTTTTACCCAAGTACTGAATCCAAGTTTTCAATATTTGTTGATGATAAGTATTTTTTTACACTTTTAGGATATTAAAAATGGAGTTTTAAGTGATATCTTCACTGACTAAATAAAGCTGGAGTACATGTTGGGAGGGTGGTGTAATGGTTAAGGTGTTTGCCTTATAAACACAAGGTGCAGGGTTTGAGTCTCACGAGGGATAATTGGCTAAGCTTAAAATGGCTCGCAAGGGCAGTTAGCCTAGTACTAATCTATGCACCTAAATACCAGGTATTTACTTTAGGCATGTAGTGATTAAATAAAATTGAAATTGTTCATTTTTTTCTACATGCCCATATAATAAAATGCAGAAGAATATAAATAAATAAACTGATTAAAAACATGCTGTGCAATTCAGTACAGCTACAGATCAACCGACTAGAGTATTCTTGTATAGATATACAGATATGAAATGTAAACTGACAAAAGTGTCACGTGACATTACTGCTGTAGTCAGTCTTTCTGATAGATAAACATTATTTGATGTGGTATTTACAGATCAGGTCAAGAGATAATTTTATGAGGAAAAGATAGGAAGATAATGATGAATGTTAGTGTATTTATAAGTCTATGCATAGGCTCATTTCAAAAACATAGCATACAAGCAGAAAAACAATGTGAATACATGACGTAATCACATCCTGACTTAAAATGTAATGTGGATTTAAGATGACAAAATAAAGAAGCAAAAGATTAAGTTAAGAAAATCACTCTCTCTGTCTCTCCATATATATATATATATATATATATATATATATATATATATATATATATATATATATATATATATATGTATAGACACACACACACACACACACACACACACACACACACACACACACACACACACACACACACACACACACACACACACACACATATATATATATATATATATATATATATATATATATATATATATATATGAGTATTCATCATTGGTGGAACATATTTATTTATTTTATTTATTTTACATTTGTTAACCGTGCTAGTCTAACTGGATATATGTCCATTTTCAGTAGAGGCCTGGGGAGAAAAGCTCCAAGCATAGGCAGTGACATATCATATATTACATGCAAATAGCAAACAGAATATAAAGTTAAAAGAATTACTTTGTTTTTTTTTTTTATATTAACATACTAATGTGAAAAGCACAAATGAGCGACAAAAAAGAGTGAAAACCCAAATATGGGAAACACTAAATGAGAGAATCACAAAAACACAAAAAAATTGACAGCTTCTCTTCAGGAAAAAGAATGTTTGACTGAAAAGATGGTAGTTTTGAAAATGTTCAAGCCTGAATTATAGTGAGTAGTGTGTATTTGCAACTGTTCTCGGTTTATAATTAGGGTTAGATTTAATGGTGTGCATAAATAGTGTCATGGGTGTTCTATGTCCTTTTGTCTTGATTAGTGGTACTGTTAGGGAAAGAGTTTTTAATAACTTAATATGTAGGGTTATGGTCAGAGATAGGGGTAGGGTTCTGGTTATGGTTAGCACACATGCATAAGGAGGGCACCACCTTACTCGTGCACAAATCCTAACCCTAAAAACTACATTATTAAAAATTCTTTCCCAAACAGTACCACTAATCAAGACAAAAGGACACAGAGCACCTCAATATCATTCAGGCACAACATCAAATGTAATCCTATCCCTAACCCTAACCATCGAATGCTCATACATATACACTACTCGCTATAATGCAGGCTTGAATATTTTCAAAACCACAGTGCCTTTTCAGTCAAGCATTCCTCTTCCTGCATACTCCTACATACCTATGCTATATAAAGCTTGAATTTAGTCAAATGTGATTCTCACAAATGTGCAATCACACATTTGTGTTTTTGCTCTTTTCTGTCACTTATTTGTTTCTCACATGGTGCTGTGGTAGCGTTGTCGCCTCACAGTAAGACGTTGTCCTGTTCGATTCTCAGCTAAAGCATCTTCTGTGTGGAGACATGCATGAATGGGTGTACCTTCGTTGAAGGTTGTGCGTCAGGGCTGGCAACTCGGTATGTAAAAATATACTGCCAATCATTAGCGGACTGGAGTTGCGCTGTGGCGACCCCTAACCGGGAAAAGCCGAAAGATACAACATTTGTATTTTCTATCAAATGAATGGCAACCATGTATATATATATATATATATATATATATATATATATATATATATATATATATATATATATATATATATATATACACACACATATATATATATATATGTGTGTGTGTGTGTGTGTGTGTGTGTGTGAATAATGATGCTCTATGAAGCAAGTCACTTTTAATGAACTTTAACAAGGTCCAAGTTAGGCTCATACCTGAAGTTGTAGAGTAGCAATAACACTGGTAAAGAGCACAGAATGGAATGATTTTAGGCTAGAATGCTCAAGGTGGTATGCAAGAGTAATTAATTGGGAGAATGGAGATGTCAAGATGGCTGATAGGTTGCAAAAACACAGAAGCAGCTTCAAGATAAAGGTACCTGAACGAAACAGTAAAACTTTCTTTAGCACACCTTCAAGGACCACCATGGCTGGATTAAACGTTTTTCTTTTATTCCAACAGTATAAAACAATACAGAACAGTATAAAAAGCTTTTTGTAAGCACTTTCAGGTATACACTATACCCTACTTCAGACAAATGGCTATTGTGGTTTTACATTCATTTAAATAGTCAAAAAGGCACCAAATTATATGCCTTTCACAAATATTACCTCTATTCACCAGTAGATGGCAGTATATACATTCTTCTCTATTTACTCTTTTTTTATTATTAGATGTCTATATATTAACATATTACATTGACATCTGTATATAGTCCATCATAAGTTTATATAATAAAAATATATTGTCATTATTAGATAGCAATATTGATGTTAATAAACATTTCATATTATTAACAACTTGATGTCACTAAACCATCTTCTCCCATACACTTTAATAAATATATACTTCTATACTTTTAAAAACCATTACAAATTTTTTACATATCAAATAAACCATAAATATACAACTAATTTTATAAAAAATACATTCTTTCTTATCTACTATTTTGAAATAAAATTTATTGTTAATGCCTTAGTGGCCTATCTCTAAGGAAGGGTTTGATGGTTATCCTATCATTCAAACCTTTCCCTTTATCTGATTGCATTCTAATAATCCATCTAGTTTCTTCCTGTTATGTAAAGATTTTAACATTCCCTAATCTGTTATTCCTTCCAATTAATTCTATTACCATAAACTTAAATTTATGATCTAACCCATTGTTTAATACATGTTGTGCTAGTGCATTTGTCTCATCTTCTCTATTAATTGCATAAATATGCTCTCTCACCCTTTCTCTCAGAGTCCTATTTGTTTTGCCTATATAGAAGCTGTTACATTTTAAACAGCTAGCTAAATAGACTATATCTCTGGTCTTGCAATCAGCGTAGTGTTTAAAATTATATATTCTTTTAGTATCTTAATGATTTTTAAAAGCATAGAAGTATATATTTATTAAAGTGTATGGGAGAAGATGGTTTAGTGACATCAAGTTGTTAATATGAAATGTTTATTAACATCAATATTGCTATCTAATAATGACAATATATTTTTATTATATAAACTTATGATGGACTATATAGAGATGTCAATGTAATATGTTAATATATAGACATCTTATAATAACAAAAAGAGTAAATAGAGAATAATGTATATACTGCCATCTACTGGTGAATAGAGGTAATATTTGTGAAAGACATAATTTGGTGCCTTTTTGACTATTTAAATGAATGTAAAACCACAATAGCCATTTGTCTGAAGAAGGGTATGGTGTATACCCGAAAGCGCTTACAAAAAGCTTTTTATACTGTTCTGTATTGTTTTATACTGTTGGAATAAAAGAAAAATGTTTAATCCAGCCGTGGTGGTCCTTGAAGGTGTGCAAAATGAAGTTCTACTGTTTCGTTCAGGTATCTTGAAGCTGCTTCTGTGTTTTTGCTATGTTTGAATTGGTGTGGCAGCTGACAGGAACATGGCTAATGAAAATGGAAATGAAAATAATATGGAGCTTGATTATAACCCAAAACTTGTGCTAGAAGGCAAAAACTCATCTAATATGGAGTTAGCTTTCAAACGGCTATTGAAAGCAGAAGCGAATGCTTTATTACAATTTCAAAAAACTGATTTACTCAATGCCAATAATAAGGAGCAAGATACTGATTTTACCCTTAAAATTATTCAGCTTACTCGAAAGACTGAGAGTTTACTAAGTAAGTTGAAAAACATACAGTGGCAACGCAAGCACATGGAGGCATGCCTTTGCTTCCATGTGGTGCCAAGAGGTTTGAGAATCCTGAAAATGCCGACATTTGGAACATTATATCCTGAGCTTCTAGCAAAATGGCAGAAGCTCAGTATTGAAACCAGCTATGCATATATGAAATTGCTCATTGAGCAATATATAATAATAGAAAATAACATTAATGATGAAGTGATTGAACAACAAACAATGATTAAGTTACTTCTTAATGAAACAGATTGCAATGAATTTTACGAGAACATGCATTCTTATGTACTTAATCTAGAGCATAAGTTGCTACTGGCAAAAAAGAAGAAACTTGAACGAGACCTAAAGGATTTCAATGTGGGTCACGTCTTCTCTTGGCCAAGAGAATTACAGCGATCGGGGAGAATAAGAGAGAGAAGACGTGGTGGCTATGCTAATCAGATTTGCCCAGTTGACCAATCAGAAGTCTTGAATGGCACCAACACCCTCGGCCCATCAGTAGAAGAAGGAGGAAACAGGAACGATAGTAATCAGAAGGCCAAGGTCTTAGTCAGCAGTTGTGAAGTTAAGTTAACAAGTATGGATCGACCGAATGGAAATAAAATTAAATCTAATGCTAAACAAATTAGCCTAATAGAAGAGCAGGCGATAGCTTCTACATCAAGCCATGAATGCACTGGGAACATTGCGACACATGAGATTGGAAATTTCAATGGAGATGTTAGAAGAAAGACAGTAACACTAAGTGAGACACAGTCTTTTTTAAATCGTACTGTCCATTCATTCCCGTTTCCAATTCGGGAACTCAAGAAATGGACTCCTACGAGAATCAACAAAAAACGGAAGATATCCGGAGACTTGACACACTCACAGAGCAGGATACAGAAGTAAGTGACTCTGAACTAGTGTTAGATTTGTCTAAATATCCACTATGAATTCATGAAAGAACCTTACTTAATAAAGGTCTTTCCTTTATACCTTCTAAGACTGCTGATATAAGTGATTTTATTTTGGATGTTAAGAAATTTGTTAGAAGTATAGCTCTGAAAATGTTATATAAAAATGAGCCTGAAAATGAAGCAACTGTTTTTAAAAAAAACTAGTATTTTTACACCTTACTTACATCCTATGTTGGAGGCATTTGAACAGGCGGACGAAAGAGATTTGATAGAAATGTGGAGCAACAAAACTGGAAATAATCATAGGTTCCATAATTTAAGTAATGAAGAATATGAGGATTTGAACAGCCTGAACAACAATAAAGAGATTATAATAAGACCCGCCAACAAGGGAGGTGCTATTGTCATTCTGGATAGGTTTTATTATGATGAAACAATGAAAATTATGCTACAAGAAGATGAAACATACAAATTGATTAATAAGGTCCATTTGAATAAAATAATTAACAATATGCATAGCAATCTTTATGATTTATTTATGTCAAATGTTATTGATGCAGATTTGTATAAATATTTTTTGGTTGAGTCAACTACAATACCAACATTTAGAGGTCTGCCAAAGGTTTATAAAAACCTACCCAAACCTAAAATGAGACCAATAGTCTCTAGTAGAGGGTGATTGACAGAACTACTCAATATATATGTTGAGAATCAACTGAAAGAACTAGTTTGGAGAACTAAAAGTATAATTAGAGATACACAAGAATTCTTGGTCACATTTTCTGAAGAGCTAGAAGATAAAGAGTATACATCAGATGTATGGCTAGTAACCCTAGATGTTAAGTCATTATTTACAATGATCCCTAATAAGGAAGGACTTGAATATCTAAGATATTTCCTATGTCAAAATAATATCAATTCTGACATCATAATGAAGTGTATGATGCTTTTAGAATTAATATTGGAAAATAATGTGTTTATGTACAATGATGACTATTATCTACAAAAACAAGGTGTGGCGATGGGAACGCCCTGTGCAAACTCATACGCCAATCTAGTAATGGCCCAATGGGAAAAGACCCATATTATGGATACTGAATATGCCAGTAAAATTATGTACTATAAGAGATTTGTAGATGATGTGTTTTTTTCTGTGGAAAGGGACTGAAATAGATTTATCTAGATTTGTAGAATACATCAATCAGACCACAAGTTTCTTAAGTTTTGAAGGTAAATGGTCAAAAACAGAGATTGAATTTTTAGATATCTTCATTGTTAGAGAGAACGAGACTTTTACTACAGCATTATTTAAGAAGAATTGTAGGAAAAACAATTTACTTCATCGTACGAGTATGCATCCAGGGCATATTTTTCAGAATATTGCTATAAACCAAGGGAGAAGAATATCACATCTAACTAGTGAGGATGTAAAATGTGATGAAACCATGAACAAATTAAGAAAATAATTTTTGCAGAGGGGATACTCTAGTTGAGAAAGTGATGGCCTCATGGATTCCCAAATTATAGATAGAAAAGGAAAGGGAAGACATTATTTTAATAATAAGAAAACTCATTTGCATAATGAGAAGAAAGGAGCTGCACAACTAAAAACACAATTGAGGTTGAATATACCCTTTTCTACTAATAATAAAGATATACGTAAGGTTATTGATAAAAATTGGGCTATACTGAGTATAAATGAGGAAATAAGAAATATAGTAGGACATAAACCCAGTTATAGTTATCGAAACCGTAAGTCCTTGAAAAGGCTGCTATGTTATGAAAAAGGAAGGAAAAAGGGGGTTATATCCAATAGACAAGGGACTTTTCCATGCAGGGGATGTAATCAATGCTTGTATATGATGGCATCTGATAGTTTCACTCACCCAGATACTAAAAGAATATATAATTTTAAACACTACGCTGATTGCAAGACCAGAGATATAGTCTATTTAGCTAGCTGTTTAAAATGTAACAGCTTCTATATAGGCAAAACAAATAGGACTCAGAGATAAAAGGTGAGAGAGCATATTTATGCAATTAATAGAGAAGATGAGACAAATGCACTAGCACAACATGTATTAAACAATGATTAGATCATAAATTTAAGTTTATGGTAATAGAATTAATTGGAAGGAATAACAGATTAGGGAATGTTAAAAACTTTACAGAACAGGAAGAAACTAGATGGATTACTAGAATGCAATCAGATAAAGGGAAAGGTTTGAATGATAGGATAACCATCAAACCCTTCCTTAGAGATAGGCCACTAAGGCATTAACAATAAATTTTATTTTAAAATAGTAGATAAGGAAGAATGTATTTTTTATAAAATGAGTTGTATATTTATGGTTTATTTGATATGTAAAAAATGTTTAATGTTTTTTAAAAGTATACAAGTATATATTTATTAAAGTGTATGGGAGAAGATGGTTTAGTGACATCAAGTTGTTAATAATATGAAATGTTTATTAACATCAATATTGCTATCTAATAATGACTATATATTTTTATTATATAAACTTATGATGGACTATATACAGATGTCAATGTAATATGTTAATATATAGACATCTAATAATAACAAAAAGAGTAAATAGAGAAGAATGTATATACTGCCATCTACTGGTGAATAGTGGTAATATTTGTGAAAGGCATATAATTTGGCACCTTTTTGACTATTTAAATGAATGTAAAACCACAATAGCCATTTGTCTGAAGAAGGGTATGGTGTATACCCGAAAGCGCTTACAAAAAGCTTTTTATACTGTTCTGTATGGCTGATAGGTTACCAGCAATTCTCTGCCATGCCTGGCTTGATTAGCAAACATTAGAATCTTATATTCAGATATACAGGCCACTGTCTGACAATGCTGATCATGTTGAACCACTGGCCTATATAGGCAACAATGATGATGCAGAAGCAGTGTTATATGGTCATAGTGAGACTGCTTGGAGAGTAAACAAGCTGTGGCATTCTGCATGGCTTATAAGTGGCTCCAGGATCCACTGTTGAAATCCAGGTAAAGGGTATTGTCATTTAAATGTGAAGAAAGGAATGCATGCCTTATTCAGGTGATATTCCTTAATGATATAAAGAAGATCTGGCTAGAACTGTCACTTGATCACAAAGTGATAGCTAATCAAGTATAACACACAGATTATTTGCTCAGGTCACAAGCACCAGTCTGTTCCCCATGAGATAGAAATCAAAGTAAGACACAGAGCAGTGGATGTTCTCAAACTGAATATGAAGGGTCACTGCCTTGGTATTTTGTGGCCTGAGCCTCACACTCTTACTTCAAATAACTTCTTCTAGAGGTAGCCAGTATACTGCTAACAACTAATAAGGAAATACTAGCTGTGAAGTAAAATGTTGTGGCTGGACACCAATGTTTTGCTTCTGTTAAGTCCAAACTGAAATGTATGCACCTTTTGCTTGAATTTGTATTCTCATTCTTTTCTGTTCCTCTGTGATTTAAAGTTCCCTGTTAATACAATGACAATGAGATACCTGATTCTATGGTTACAATGCTGCCACTGAATTGTCTGTTCTTTTTCCCTTACTTGATTGTTGTCACTTCAAATATGGGCAGATTTATCCATTCTTATAATATTTTTTCCACACAAAGAATCATATTTTGGGACATTTTTAACATATAATGAAATGGGTCCACCTGATAACACCGACACGCCAAAACACCGACAACGAAATACTCGGCATGAAAAAAACGACAAAAAAAGAAAGTTCAAAAACCCAAAACTTCACATGCCTGAAAAACCAAAATCCTGACAATCAACAAAAGAAATACCTTTCCCGAAAAACACACACACAACACAAGCACACCAAACACCTTACAAACCTACACTAAACCTTACATACACAACTATCTATGCACTAACCTTAACCCAAACCCTAACCCTAAGGTCCGTCACTATCGCACACTTACCTTACCCACACCCTAACCCTAACTCACGTAATCCGCCCCTAACCCTTAACTCTGTCACTATCGCACACTTACCTTACCCGCACCTTAACCCTAACTCACTTAATCCACCCCTACCCGTCAAGTCCATCACTATCGCACACTTACCTTACCCGCACCCTAACCCTAACCCACTTAACCTGCCCCTAAACCTAAAGTCAGTCACTATTGCACACTTACCTGACCCACACCCTACCCTAACATCCGTCACTATCACACACTTACCTTACCCACACCCTGACCCTAATGACCGTCCCTATCGCACACTTACCTTAACTTGTCGGTGTTCTCAGTGTCGGGATTCTCAACTGTCGGTCTTCTTTGTTGTTGACCTTCCGGTGTCGGTGTTCTTGTCATCAGTGTTGTGCACTTTCGGCGTTTTCAGGTAGACCCAATGAAACATATCATACAGTATCAAATGACTTGCAGGAGTTGTCCCTGATTTTGTTGTTCATGGTGGGCTGTAATGTAGGTAGTCTGTCCATGAAAATAAGTGCATGTGAGTTAACAGTTATCACTTGTTTTAAGTAGGAACAACAACTTACACTGAGTTATTTTGGGTTTGTTGTCTCTAATAAAGACTTCAGAGATCAGTGTGTATTTACTGTAGTTTGTATCTTTAGGAACCATTAACAAAACGTGTCTTCATAAGTATGTGCAGTATCTCCAAAGATGATTATGTCCAACAAACAGGGGCGCATGGTTCTCCTTTGTATATCTTTTTATTTTTAAGGGGGTTTGTTTAATTTTATTTATTTTTAACTGGATAACTCAAATGGTCCCTATCTGCTTCTGTTTAGACACGGTTTAGACCACACACACACACACACACACACACACACACACACACACACACACACACACACACACACACACACTTCTGCGTGTGTATGTGTGTATATATATGAGTAGACATCTTCGACAGAGGTATAATCATGGGAGTGTACCATGTTAATCTCTTATCAAAAGTCATGGTCTATGTCAATGGCTCAACAAGGAGCACAGTCATCTTTGGTGTTGGAAAACCAGAAGGGTGTGGGTTATGTTCCCACTCCAAGTGACTGGATTACTGACACTGCAGTGTAGGACTTGGTGAGCTGCACCCCTGAGTGTATCACCATTTGGATGAGACATTAAACTGAGGTCCCATCAAACTGATAGATCAGGTGAATGTAAAAGATCCCATCCCACGGCAGCTATCAACAAGAGTAGGTGTCCTTTATTTATCAAATCTTGAATATTTACAATATAAACTGAATAAATAAAACACTATTTACATTATTTAAATTATACACAAACTATTTACACTGACTTCATATTCACTCTTTCATCTTCTAAATCTTCTATACTTATTTTTCACATTACAGTTTTCTGTTGATATGCTTCCATTTCTTCATTCATATGCTCTTTTATTCTCTTACAACTCTTCCTCATATCCCATATTTTATATTAGTTTTCCAATAATAGACTTATTAAATTATATATTTTTTTCTGTTAGCCATTTAAATATTGTATTTAGATGTAACAAAACTGCAAATACCACTAGATTTATAAGTCCTAAACCACCATCCTCTTTTGCTACATATAGCATACTTTTCTTTACAGGCTTAAGATGAGATCCCCATATAAAGGAAAATATAGTATTAATAACAGTTTTTTTCAATTGACAATGACATACTAAACACACTAGCTATACATGAAATATTTCCTAATATAACAGAGTTAAGCAAATAAACTTTTTTCTTGAAAGAAATTTTAAAAGACCTCCAAAACGAACACATCTTTTTGATTTATTCATAATGTTTTCCCATTGAAGCAATACATAATAACTTTATTTCTTGAGAACTGAATTCAAAACCTTTAATCCTACCTTCATGTTCAAACACATATCAATTGTATCCAAAAAAAATTCTACTTGTTTATAACTTCTTCAACTTGCTTATAACTTCTTCCATTTCATTCAAATGTTTAGTTACTAGAATGCTGACACCTGCATATGATAATATTATAGGTATATCAATATATTTCTTTGTTCTATATCTAACATTAACATCTACTGAAATAATATAGTCATTGCAGTCATAACTAGGGAAAATATAATGTTAATAAAAGGACATCCTTGCCTTATACCTCTTTTAATACTTATTTCTTTCACTCAGCCATCCATTAATCTAGACTTTAATTTTATTCAATGTGTATGCTGTAACACACACATTTCTTATTTTTGTATTTAAATTATAAGCTTTGAATATATCGCATGGCATATTATGCCGAATAGTGTCAAAAGCTTTGCTTAGATCTCCTACCATAATTAAAGTATTGTCTTGCCTATTTAGTATGTCATCTACAATTTCTCTAAAAATCATTACTAATTCATGACATCCTTTTCCTTTAACACTATATATTGAACTTAGAGTATTCTTAACGTTTTGATTCCATTCTTTGAGTATTTGCATAAAGATTTTATAATCAGTATTATTCAAAACAATAAGCCTCCAATTTCTTGTATCTTTTGTCTCATATTTTTCAATGCAAATTTAAAAATTCTACTACATGATTTCTTATACTTAAATCCTTCATTAAATCACTTGTTTAATAATTCCGTGAAATACATCTTTTGACTTACTGTCATGTTCTTATACATTTGATATTCTAAGCCATCTTGACCCACTGCTTTATGTATATTTACTTGTCTGAATACTATGTCCACTTCTTCTAACCTTATATTTTTTCCATATCTATATTTTCATGCTCAGAGAAAGTTCTTACTTTCTATTATATACTTTGTCTTTAATAATATCTTTAAATAAATATTTTATATATTGTATGATACACATTATCTTTCTGTACTATCATTTTTGTGTATTAATCCTCTCATTATAATATCTTCCTTAACTATTTTATTTAAATAAGAGACTATCTCTTCCTTTTTACCTTGTAAGAAATATCTTTGCTTTTTTCAGTATTTTTTCTTTTTTCTTGATTCACTGCATATAACTCTTGTTCTTTCTTAAAATATTAATTTTCATTCCTTTCTAAATTTCAAGAAGTTCTTCACTTAACTTACTATAACTTTTTTTCACTTCCTTTGTCTTTTTAACTTGCCATCCTTGATAACATTTTTTATATTTCTTTTTAAAAGATATCTACCATTCATACCAAATTTTTATATATCTGATCTTCCCATAATCCTAACTTTCTTTTTTCACCCTCACCTACCCACTCTACTTCATTAATTCTTCAGACTTTTCCTATCTTAACATTATTAAATTTGTCTCTGAATTCTATCTTAATAGTTTCATGATCTGAAAAACCTGTGTCTAATGTACCTTTATTTTTTCATCTCACATCCTTCGAAAAACAAAAAAAATAGTCTGTTTTCTATATAGTCTTCTACTATACGTCCATAAATTGTTCTTCCACATTCTTAACTTCCCACGTGTCATAATTTCCATAACTTTGTTTACATCATTCCCTTTCTTTTTGTTTCTCAAGTTACAGTTGAAGTTTTCTAGTATAACAACTTCCATATTAATAGCAATGTAATTCCATATTAAGACAAATATATCTTCTCTTTCTTTACTAGTTACATATGCAAATAATATAATTATTATAGAGACTTCAATAATTCTAATCCTACCCATTAAAATTATAGTAATATCAAGCAGGTTAACTGTCTTTTTCATAAGTATTACTATTCCTGAACATAAATATTGTTTTAAATTCCAGCATATCACATTACCCCACAGACATTCTGTTTGAAATCTTTCTTCTTTCATTAAAAATCTTGTTTTGTCTAGTATAATGATATCACTATCACATTCTTACAGTAGTCTATAATATCTAGTCTTCTAATGATGCTCTTCAAACTGTTAACATTCAATCCTAATATCCTGCAATGACCATTATTTCTATTTAGGAAATGTTCTAGGGAAAAAGAATAAATCCTTTATCCCTTTTTTTCTTTTTTTTCAATCATGTTTAATCCAGTAATTTTTCTATTTCTCTCACTCTTACTCTTTTATTTACAGATTTTTTTCTTCTTTCTTATTTTTACTATATTCCAGTTAATATTTCCTTCATCACTAACTTCAGTACCTTCTTCTATATTTAATTCTTGTTTGAATGTGTCATACTTTATTATAACTTTTTACTGATTATTCTGTATTTTTTTATATAATTTTGTCCCTGTTCTTCTTCACTTACTACTTCCATAATCCATTGAATGTGTTTAGACACAGTAGCTTCATGCATTTCTACTGTCCTTTTTTACAATCCATCCACATATGACCTACCTTATTGCATTTATAACATGTTAACTCACATTTTTTGCATTGTACCCTATTGCACCACATATTCATATAAAACATTTCCTTTTTGTACAATCAACCATCAAATGATCTGATTTTCTGTAGGAAAAATGAGTTTTGGGTTGATCACAGTATTCAACAGCACCTTTTTGACTGCCTATATTTATAATACTAGGGATATGAATTATTTTATCATTTGCCATTTTTAGTAAAGCATTACAATCCCACCCCCCAGTCCACAAGTCTCTGTTGTCAAAAACTTTAGACATTTCCGATGTATCTTTACATATTCTATGTCTTTTCATAGTCTCTTTTTTTAATTTCCGTTCTGAATTGAGCATTAATTTTCTTCTCAGTTTCTCTGAAGATAGCTTTAACGATATAAGCATTTTGTGGAGTACAGTCTTTCTTATTTTCATATTGACTCAAAAATGTTTCAATTGCCTGACCATTTTCAAAAATTCTACCACAAAAAGTTTCTTTACTGATATTAATAAAAGCTCTTACCTCTGCTGGAGAAGTTCCTAAAGGTGAAATAACATTATCCTATACTTTATATCTCTCTAGTTCTCTTTCTTCCTTGGAGAAAATCCTAACAGTATAATTTTTTCTTTGTTTCATAACAGTTTCTTTTCCTGATACTCCTTTTTTTTACCTTTTCCCTTAACCATATCAAAATAAGCTTTTGTCTTTCCATCTCCTGTTTTTTGTATCAAAAGTACCTCTTAATTTTGAATTTTGTCCATTATATCTCCCCATGCCACATCCTTGTCACTTCCAGGTTCTCATTCCTCACATAATTTCTCTAATAAAACATCCTGCAACCCTCCTGACAGAAGAAGTGCAATAATACAGCCCTCATCATGCTGGTTTGCTTCCTGGAATAGCTGCTGCTGGAAAATCTCTTCTGAATTTGGGAAAGGCTTGCCTGCCTTTTCTCTGACTATGCACCATTCTGCTGTTTAAAAAACAGCTATAGAAGACTCAACTGTCTTTCTACCAGCATCCCCAACCACTGGTTCTCCAGTCAAAGACATATATGTGTTCTCTCTTGATTCTCTGACCTCATACACAGATATAGAAGGCTCAACTATATTCTCTTTCTCCTCTTATCTCTCAACACATTTAAGCTGATTTGAAGGCTTGACTGCCTTTGTTTACTCCAATCAAGTCACCACGAAACAACTCTCTTGACTCCATTGCTGTAACTCCCTGCTTGTCTGAGTATCCTCTGCACCAGAAACAGAAACAGGAAGTGCAACCACAAAAATGTTCCCTCTCACAACAAAAAGAATTTATATACAAAATAATTCTAACATACAAAATATTTACATATTTACAAATATTTACAAATGTACACACACACACACACATATATATATATATATATATATATATATATATATATATATATATATATATACATGTGTGTGTGTGTGTACAAATCAGTTTACATAATCATACTGAATTTTTATCCCTGTTAGAAAACCACTCTTTTTTCCATAACCACTACCTGATTTTACTTAACATTGTTGCTAAAATCCATTTACCATTAAACATAATTTCATTTATTCTTTCATTCCATATAACATAAAATAACTTGTTATCTATTCTTTTGACATTTTCTTTACTTTTATTCTTATAATATCTATGAAAAACAGATGAATATACCAACTGAGGCAAACACGGCTGCAAATCAATAAGTCCAGAAATAAAGCCAGTTGATGCAGTAGCAATAAAAAATCCACAGTTTATTACGAGAACACAGACAGGTAAGCGCTTTCGCATAGGAGCTTCATCAGACCAGTAATGAGCATACACCTAACTGACATATATTTAAAATGAACCTGCTGAAAATCAAACAATCAACTATTAAAGCCACAGTATACAACACTAAAATAAAATAAAATAAAACAAAATACCATGTGGCAAAAAAGAAAAAAACGGGCACTCTTAAAAAACTCAAATAAAATAACAACATCACATAACACACGAGCCTGGGCATATACACACACATCCATACCAAAATACATTAGAGGAAGAAGCTAAAATAAATGGGCTTTATTTACACAACCTCATTTTCTTTAAAATAGGTTTAATGGAGGCCCTCTCATTTAGGCCCCTCCCTCGGTTTGCCCGTAAAAGGACAATCCAACGAGTTTCCTTATATTCAGTGTGTGTAATAATGTCCCCTTCCCTAATACTTGGTACAATAGCTTCAATCACCTGAAATGTGAACATATGAGTATTCCCAAGCTCAGCTGTATGCTTAGCAAGTGCATTATGTGGGGAACCTTTTCTAATATGATAGAGGTGCTCCCTCATCCTATCACGTAAAGGTCTGTTAGTTTTCCCAACATAAAATGCATCACATGTCCCACACTGGGTCAGGTACACCACATGTGGGGTCATACAATTACTGACTCCCTTAAAATGGAATTCTTTCTGTAAGTCAGGATGATAAAAGACGCCAGTGGTATCAACATATCCACAAAAGTTACAAGACCCACAGGGTTCAGTGTGGCCATAAACTGGCCTCACTGCTATGTGCCTATCAGAACATAATAACCTTTTTTAAATTCTTGTAATTCCTAAACCGAAAACTGGGATGACTACCCACAATATTACCTATTTCATGATCTACACGAAGAATAGACCAATGCTGATAAAATAAGTCCGTGACTTGTTTAAAATCATTTGTATAGAAAAGAGGGATCTTAGTATGGCAAATTCTGTCAGGCACACTAGGTTTCTTCAATTCCAAAGTGAACCAAAATACGGTCGTGCCCTAGTAGACCTAAGGTCAACAAGGTCAGACCACTGTCTATTGAGTTCATCAATAGTATAACCTCTATCCAAAAACCTCTTCTCCAAGCTGACCATTTCCTTTTGAAACCCTACTAAAGAGGGGTTTAATCTGGATGCTCTCATACATTGCCCCCTAATAAGATTTTTAAAAATGACGCCAGGGTGCATGCTAGACCTAAATAGGAAAGCATTCCTATGACATGTTTTCCGAAAGATCACTGTATTAATCATATTGTTGTTCAATTTCTCAACATAAACATCCAAATAATTGATGTCTGTGTATGACAGGCTATAAGTAAACTTAAGACAATCGGTCAGATTGTTCACAATCCCAAAAAACCTGACAAATTCTTCTGATGTCCCTCGCCACGGAACAAATAAATCGTCCACAAAGCGTCGATAAAATACAATGTGATTTTCAAATTCAATGAGTGGAAATAACGACTCAGCCTCCCATTGAGCAAGAAACATGTTGGAGTAGCTATTGGCACAAGAAGTGCCCATAGCTACACCATGCTGTTGCAAAAACATGTCTTCCCCAAAAATAAAAACATTGTTATTCAAAACTGTTTCTAAAAAGAAACAAATTAAATTAATCTGCTTAGGTGAATATTCACTGTGTGCATAAAGATATTTCTGCACACAGTGTATACCCAACTCATTGGTTATCATTGTGAACAATAACTGGACATCAAGGGTAACAAATGCTATAGCACTAATGTCATCTAATCCCTTAATACAATCATACAGGTCTAATAGAAACTGTTTAGAATCTCTCAACACAGTGGGATTCAAACTAATAACTGGTCTTAGGAACTTTTCAACGTACAATGATAAGGGTTCGGTCACCCTCCGACCACCAGCAACAATGGGTCTCATGGGTGGGTTCCTAGGATGTTTATGTACCTTAGGTAACCCTTGTATCACTGGAATTAAAGGATTAACAGTATGCATGAATGAGAACAACTCATCAGTAATAAGGCCAGTAACATGAAGGTCTCTGATGTCATGATCTACGGAAGAGATGATTCCATGTACCTCAAAGGCTGAAATTCTACTGTAAAAGCATGTATCACTGAGCATATCAGTCATAGCTTGACAATAAAAGCTTCTATCCATAATAACAATTAATCCCCCCGTATCGGCAGGTCTAATAATAAGAGTACTATTGTTCTGAAGCTGGCTCAAGGCTTGTCTCTCCATATAAGTAAGGTTATGCGTATAAAATTTCTTAGAGTGTCCCCTGTTATCATAAAACTGTAATATATCCTCCTCTGTTAACTTAAAATAAGCTTCTACTAGAGGATGATTCGTCGGTACAAAACTGCTCATTCTCCTAAGATGAACTTGTGATCCACTTGCACCATTATCAATGGTTGTAGACCCACCATAGATAAAGCGTAACATCACATCCCTACAAAAGGTCTTTAAATCTATAACAGTGTCAACCACATTACTGCTACGAGTTGGTATAAAATTAAGACCTTTAGTCAAAACGCTGAATTCAAATGGGGTCAAGGAGTGGCTAGAAATATTAAAAATCAAAGACTCTTGTTCTTCCCCCACATCTTCTTCAAGGTCTAATTGGGATAATGTTCCCCTGATAGTTTCCGCTTGTGACATCCCCTGCTGGCTGACCTCCCTCGCCCCCCTGTCCTGTCCAACCGGACAGGCAGTGGAAAAGGGAGATCACTACCAGACCCTGTAAATACAGTATTAGTCATACTGTTCTGAGTAACAGGTCTACTCTTATCTTTGGGCCTGACAGAACAGTCTGTGCTCTTAAATTTCAAAGTGACAGAATCATTAACAAGTACTTCAGAAATAGGGCCGTCCTTAGACGTAGTGGGAATAACAGATATTCCACTCCCAGGCCTACTGCCTAAGTGGTAATGAGCCGATTATTGTCTCTGGTACCCCTCATGTAGCCCACAATCCAAGCAGTAGGCCTGGGAGTGGAATATCTGTAGTGAGCTCCCTTTTCCACTGCCTGTCCGGTTGGACAGGACAGGGGGGCGAGGGAGGTCAGCCAGCAGGGGACGTCAGAAGCGGAAACTATCAGGGGAACATTATCCCAATCAGACCTTGAAGAAGATGTGGGGAAAGAACAAGAGTCATTGATTTTTAATATTTCTAGCCACTCCTTGACCCCATTTGAATTCCGCGTTTTGACTAAAGGTCTTAATTTTATACCAACTCTTAGCAGTAATGTGGTTGACACTGTTATAGATTTAAAGACCTTTTGTAGGGATGTGATGTTACGCTTTATCTATGGTGGGTCTACAACCATTGATAATGGTGCAAGTGGATCACAAGTTCATCTTAGGAGAATGAGCAGTTTTGTACCGACGAATCATCCTCTAGTAGAAGCTTATTTTAAGTTAACAGAGGAGGATATATTACAGTTTTATGATAACAGGGGACACTCTAAGAAATTTTATAAGCATAACCTTACTTATATGGAGAGACAAGCCTTGAGCCAGCTTCAGAACAATAGTACTCTTATTATTAGACCTGCCGATATGGGGGGATTAATTGTTATTATGGATAGAAGTTTTTATTATCAAGCTATGACTGATATGCTCAGTGATACATGCTTTTATAGTAGAATTTCAGCCTCTGAGGTACATGGAATCATCTCTTCCGTAGATCATGACATCAGAGACCTTCATGTAACTGGCCTTATTACTGATGAGTTGTTCTCATTCATGCATACTGTTAATCCTTTAATTCCAGTGATACAAGGGTTACCTAAGGTACATAAACATCCTAGGAACCCACCCATGAGACCCATTGTTGCTGGTGGTGGGTGCGTGACCGAACCCTTATCATTGTACGTTGAAAAGTTCCTAAGACCAGTTATTAGTTTGAATCCCACTGTGTTGAGAGATTCTAAACAATTTCTATTAGACCTGTATGATTGTATTAAGGGATTAGATGACATTAGTGCTATAGCATTTGTTACCCTTGATGTCCAGTCATTGTTCACAATGATACCCAATGAGTTGGGTATACACTGTGTGCAGAAATATCTTTATGCGCACAGTGAATATTCACCTAAGCAGATTGATTTAATTTGTTTCTTTTTAGAAACAGTTTTGAATAACGATGTTTTTATTTTTGGGGAAGACATGTTTTTGCAGCAATATGGTGTAGCTATGGGCACTTCTTGTGCCAATAGCTACACCAACATGTTTCTTGTTCAATGGGAGGCTGAGTCATTATTTCTACTCATTGAATTTGAAAATCACATTGTATTTTATCGACGCTTTGTGGACGATTTATTTGTTCTGTAGCGAGGGACATCGGAAGAATTTGTCAGGTTTTTTGGGATTGTGAACAATCTGACCGATTGTCTTAAATTTAGTTATAGCCTGTCATACACAGACATCAATTATTTGGATGTTTATGTTGAGAAGTTGAACAACAATATGATTAATACAGGGATCTTTCGGAAAACATGTCATAGGAATGCTTTCCTATTTAGGTCTAGCATGCACCCTGGCTTCATTTTTAAAAATCTATTAGGGGGCAGGGTATGAGGGTATCCAGATTAAACCCCTCTTTAGTAGGGTTTCAAAAGGAAATGGTCAGCTTGGAGAAGAAGTTTTTGGATAGAGGTTATACTATTGATGAACTCAATAGACAGTGGTCTGACCTCGTTGACCTTAGGTCTACTAGGGCATGACCGTATTTTGGTTCACTTTGGAATTGAAGAAACCTAGTGTGCCTGACAGAATTTGCCATACTAAGATCCCTCTTTTCTATACAAATGATTTTAAACAAGTTACGGACTTATTTTATCAGCATTGGTCTATTCTTCGTGTAGATCATGAAATAGGTAATATTGTGGGTAGTCATCCCAGTTTTCGGTTTAGGAATTACAAGAATTTAAAAAGGTTATTATGT
Source organism: Protopterus annectens (assembly GCF_019279795.1). Classification (NCBI taxonomy): domain Eukaryota; kingdom Metazoa; phylum Chordata; order Ceratodontiformes; family Protopteridae; genus Protopterus; species Protopterus annectens. Next base: position 773,293,293 of record NC_056735.1, read on the forward strand.
TCTGATAGGCACATAGCAGTGAGGCCAGTTTATGGCCACACTGAACCCTGTGGGTCTTGTAACTTTTGTGGATATGTTGATACCACTGGCGTCTTTTATCATCCTGACTTACAGAAAGAATTCCATTTTAAGGGAGTCAGTAATTGTATGACCCCACATGTGGTGTACCTGGCCCAGTGTGGGACATGTGGTGCATTTTATGTTGGGAAAACTAACAGACCTTTATGTGATAGGATGAGGGAACACCTCTATCATATTAGAAAAGGTTCCCCACATAATGCACTTGTTAAGCATACAGCTGAGCTTGGGAATACTCATATGTTCACATTTCAGGTGATTGAAGCTATTGTACCAAGTATTAGGGAAGGGGACATTATTACACACACTGAATATAAGGAAACTAGTTGGATTGAACTTTTATGGGCAGACCAAGGGAGGGGCCTGAATGAGAGGGCCTCCATTAAACCTATTTTAAAGAAAAGGAGGTTGTGTAAATAAAGCCCATTTATTTTAGCTTCTTCCCCTAATGTATTTTGGTATGGATGTTTGTGTATATGCCCAGGCTCGTGTATTATGTGATGTTGTTATTTTATTTAAGAGTTTTTTTAAGAGTGCCCGTTTTTTCTTTTTTGCCACATGGTATTTTGTTTTATTTTATTTTATTTTAGTGTTGTATACTGTGGCTTTAATAGTTGATTGAGTGATTATTTAATTGATTTTCAGCAGGTTCATTTTAAATAAATGTCAGTTAGGTGTATGCTCATTACTGGTCTGATGAAGCTCCTATGCGAAAGCGCTCACCTGTCTGTGTTCTCGTAATAAACTGTGGATTTTTTATTGCTACTGCATCGACTGGCTTTATTTCTGGACTTATTGATTTGCAGCCGTGTTTGCCTCCGTTGGTATATTCATCTGTTTTTTATATCATATTAACTTTGTACTACAGAGGATTTACCTTGTGGGTGCTGGCAGCCTTTATTATTATTTTTGTGCTTATAATATCTATATTTAATCATATCCATGTTTATTTTATCCACTTCTTTTATATCTTCAAAATAATCTTCTTTACATACTTTTCTCATAACTTTTTTATTCTTTTACATTTCAGAAACACATGTTCTATAGTTTCTTCTTCTTGACAATGTAAACATAGTCTATCACTTTTCTTCTTATATGGCAAATTCCCTTTTACTAGCAATTTATCTATTATCAGTCTCCACAAAAAATCTTGACATTCTGTTTTTTGATTGTACCATTTGCTTCTTATTTTTATAACTTTAATTGTTTCATCTGTTAGATTTTTTCCATGGTTTTACATAGCAGTGTTTTATCATTACATTCTTATACCATACTTTTTCTATCTTTTTCTTTATCATCAATTTTTATTTTCCACAAAACTATTTTTATTGGTAATATTTTATTTCCTCATTTATGCACTCTTTTTCTCTTTTACTGTTTTTGACCATATACCAACATTTATCATAATTATATTTATACAGTTTTACTGCTAATATTGCATCTTTTTCATTTATCCACTTTAATACTTTGTACAAATTTAATGAAGCAGCATAGACCACTGGGTTAATTAACCCTAAACCTCATTCTTTATTTACATAGACAGCTCCTCTTTTTACTGGGTTTAATCTAGAACCACATACAAATGAAAAAAAGCATCTGCAATAATTCTTCAAATTCTGTTGGTGGCATAAATACCCTTCAGTATGTCATTTTCCCATCAGTACTGAATTTATCAACTAAGCCTTTTTCTGAATGATAATTTATATGTTCTCCAGAAAAGACAGGTTTGTTTTATTTCTTCTAATGCTTTTTTCACATTGAATTCTAATTGCATCTTTATTCCAAAATTTTATACCTAACAGAGAAATTTCATTCATTGTAAAATATATACCCCAATCTTTACTACATCACCTAAAGCTATATTTTCTCTTTATTTAAAGCTATCCCTATCATCTCTAGACACACATTTGTGCAAATTATTACTTCCTTTATCCAAATGTTGTTTTTTGCAGTTATTATAATTCCAAATGCCTATCCTAATGAAACAAATGATGCAGGAAACCACAGGAGACCAAAAGTACCACTCCACACTGTCTTTATTGAGCACTTTTGTCTCGGTAACAGACTTCTTCAGAATGATAACCAAGTCAATTAACTCACTTAAAATACTCATTCCTGCCTTCTCATTAATTAAAACACACCCAAATCTCACAGCAATCCCCTCCCATATTTAAAGCCATATCACAAAATTGTTCAAAATATTCCAAAGAAAAAATCCACATAATGTCCCCACAGCAACCCGACTTAGACAATACAAATAAAACCTAGTATGAAACAATAACATCAAAGTTAAAAGACCAAGAAATTAGTATTTTTCTTAAGTAAAAAAGCAGATTTAAGTTTCAATAGTGGGCATAATGACATCCTGTCATTCAGCCAGGTGGTTCACATGCATTCATTTTAATCTGCCACCTCAGTTCTTTATACTCTAAAAAATCATCAGAGGGACCTTCACATGATCCCAGGTCCACATGGTCAATAGCACAAAACTTGAAGGTATGTGTAGAATAGGTGTTAATATGCTTAAATAAGGCATTGTTTTCATTTCTGTGCCCAAGATCATATATGTGTTGATACACCCTTTGCCTCAAGGCCCTCTTAGTTTTTCCCACATAGAATCCACCACATTGCTGACATAATGCAACATAAACTACACCCTTCGAGTACCAATAATACTTCTTCAAAGGTCTAATAGTTACAAAATTCTTGATTTTAATTTCCTCCAAATCAACCATGTAATGACCTTGGGAACATTGCCCACATTTGAAAGTACCCCCTGGTACTGTTTTTTGTACTTTCCTTTCCAATACTCCATTGAGGGAAGCCTCTTTCTTATAGATGACTCTTGGTCTTTCCCCCATCAACCTGAAGGACTCAGTGTCCATACTGAAAATTCTCCAGCATTTCTGTATGATGTCCCTTATGTAAAAGAAATCTACACTATAAGGCAAAACAAATGCTCTACTGAACTCAATTTCATTCATATGTTCCTGCATCCCTACCAAACCAGTGCCGGTATTTAACAAAGCTTTAAATGAACCACCCAGTCTCTTCTTTGTTACCTCCCTGACAATGTTCTCAACAAAATTGTCTGGGTACCCCCTCTTGCTCAACATCTCTTTGAGTATACCACATTCATGCAAGTAGTCTCCAATATCAGAGATCATTCTTGCAAGTCCAACATGCTTCCTCTTCACCAGAGCTTTCTTTTGGTGTAAGGGGTGCCAGCTGTAAAAATGTAAGAGTGAGTTTGAATAATTGGGTTTTCTGTACAGATGGAAAGTAAAAGTTTTGTTGTTGTAATCCTTTCTGATAGTGACATCAAGGTAATTAAGGTAGTCCTTGTCCGCTGTCATAGTAAATTTCAAAAATGGGGTTGTTTCATTGATGTAATAAAAAAAAATTCAGTTTTTCTCCTCCCCATCTTTCCAAAATAAAACTAGATCAAGATAACATCCATACAGTGCCCAGGAGTCCTTGTATAATGAATTAAAAATAAACAAGTCCTCCCATTGGGATCGCACAATGTTGACAAATGTAGGGGCACAACAGGCCCCCATCGCTACCCCATGTCTTTGAAAATATGCCCTTCAAAACGTAGGAAATTATTTCAAGAACTAGTTCCATGCAAGTTCTTAGTATCAAAATTTTGCTGTGTTCCATGGAAGTATTACTACATAAATAGTCATAAAACCATTCTAGACCTAGCTCATGGGGTATCACAGAATACAGGTCCTTTATATCTATAGTCACCATCAATAATTTGTCATCATACATTTCTTGTTTGATTTTACCGAGAAAATCCCACTAGTCTTTAAACAGTGTAGGTCTATGTTCAAGGACATGCTTGACTTTAATGTCAATATACTTTGCTATGCAGAAGGTTTTAGATGCCTTTGCATTGACAGTGGGATGCAGGGGGGGATTTGAGATGCACTTGTGAATTTTTGGGATTCCAAAAATCATAGGAATCCTAGTGTGTGGTGTCTCCAAAAACTCTTGCTCGTCTAAATTAATTTGTCCATTCAACAAAAGTTCATCCAAAGTTATATCAATATTTCTATAGGCAATGTTTAACTCGTTGCGGGAGACCCTCACTGTAGGTGTCACTATACAATATAGCAAACATCCTACTTGTGTAATCACTACAGTCCATGAAAACAAACCCCCCACCCTTGTCCGGTTTCATGATCCTGATGTCATTATTGTCTAAGATATCCCTCAGAAGTATTGTCTCATCCATTGTCAGGTTGTTAATCTGGAATTTATTAGTTCTTGAAGCCAGGCTTCTAATTTCCTTTGCACATAACCCCTCAAACATTTACACCATAGGGTGGGATGGGGGAATAAGAGTGCTTGGTATTTTTATCTGGGGCCCTGGGACACTCATACTTTCCCTCTTAGTAAAGTAAAACACTAGATTCAATTTCCTGGTGAAAATTCTAAGTTGCAAAATTGTTTCCACCACATTAGCTTTTTTAGCTGGCACAAAATTAAGGCTCCTCTCAAACAGGTCTGCTCATTTGGCACTAACCCTCACCTGACTTAAATTAAAAATGTTAAAGTCGCCCACTGTGTTTCGAATAATCCCACAATCATTGCCTATCTGGGCCATGTCAATTTCTGCTGAGTCTATCTGTAGTGGGGGGGCAATTATTAATTCTTCTCCTCCCTCCCCCTTTTGGTTGCCCCTGGTAACCCTCTTGACCAGATCTCCAGTTCCCTTGTCCCCCTTTCCTCTGGTTCATTAATCGTTCCAATCTCCTCCAGAGGTGGGGGTCCCTAAATGGTCTTCCATGCCTGTTTGGTTGTTATCACCTTCCTCTGTTGCTATATTTTCCTCAAAGGTAGCACTTCTGTCATAGTGATGACTCTGCTGTCCTAGTGGGAGATTGGGATATGCTTTCCCATTATCATAATCCACTTTGTCCCTATCTAACTTCCTATCTTTTCTATTTTTCAGTTTATTAAGCTCATTTTCAACAGCTTGGAAAACACCATAAAAATCATTATATTCTGTTGAAACAACAAGTCATTTTTGATACTCACATCCAACTTGTTAATGTCACAAATAAGTAAAGACATTTTCCTGTTATTGTCAGCAATAAGCAGTTCCAATAACTCTCATCCTTGCCTAAACAGTTTAATTAAGTTCCGGTGTAGCTGCAAGTTCCTCACAAGTCCTGTGGGACATTTCTACATGCGAAGCCCCTTTGGCACTTGTTCCTGTTTCAAACACTCGCTTAAGTAACAGTTTTCCAATTGCAACTTTTTATATTTGAAAATCGAGTCTTTGAAAAGTCTAATCTGGTTGTCCAGGTTCCCAGTGGTCAAGCTCATGCTCGCATTACTGTTTCCCCACACCACATCTTTTCAGAGTCATTGTTTAACTGAGAAAGCCATTATGATGTCACCAGAACTTCCAGGGCCTCCACGCCAATAGGAATCCACATTGCAGATATTCAGATTTAAAGAAACAATTCCTCTAAAGGTTCCGTTGTCCAAAACACCAGTTCTCTGGCCAGGAGTGATGAAAGACTCCTACAATGATTGCGAGGACAAATTAAACCCTCTATTCATTGTTTCAGAGTTGTTGTTGGCAATAAGCCCTTCAGCTTTTTGTGTCAGTTTAGCGACAGTTGCTAATAGTGTTGATATAGATTGCGTCACATGCTGTAAATCAGTACCAAGATTCTCGCCCTGTAGTTCACCTCCATCCATGACAAACCCAACCATTAAAGCACCAACCAGCACAACACCAACAAGGAATGAAGCAAATGATGCAGGAAACCACAAGAGACCAAATTTACCACTTCACAATGTCTTTATTGAGTGCTTTCGTCTTGGTAACAGACTTCTTCAGAATGATAACCAAGTCAATTAACTCACTTAAAATACTCACTCCTGCCTTCTCATTAATTAAGACACACCCAAATCTCACAGCAATTCCCTCCCATATTTAAAGCCATATCACAAAATATTCCAAAGGGAAAAATCCACATAATGTCCCCATAGCAACCCGACTTAGACAATACAAATAAAACCTAGTATGAAACAATAACATCAAAGTTAAAAGACCAAGAAATTACTATTTTTCTTACATAACAAAAGCAGATTTAAGTTTCAGTAGTGGGCATAAAGACAGTGTGGAGTGGTACTTTTGGTCTCCTGTGGTTTCCTGCATCATTTGCTTCATTCCTTGTTGGTGTGCTGGTTGGTGCTTTAAATGCCTATCTTAACAGAACTGGAAATCTTAAGCCTTCAAGAGTTATATACCCTACATCCTTCATTTTGTAATTGATTTTGCATACTATCACATTCATAACTAATGCAAAGAATATACAACTCATTGGCCATCCCTGTCTTACACTACTCTTCATATGTACCCCTTGGCTTAACCAGACATTTTACAAATATTTTTACTTTATTATACTATACACTGACATACATAATGTCCTTACTTTCTCACTTATATTATATTCTTTCATTATTACCCATAAGATTTAATGTCTAATTGAGTCAAGTGCCTTATTAAGGTTTCTTATCATGATTTTCCCCTTATTTTCTGTTCACAATAACATCCACAATTTCTCTATCATTAATAATTCTTGACTCCCCTTCCCTTTTATACTGTATATACTATCTTTCATAATATTTTCCATTTTGGTTTCAAATCTCTTTTGTGTTATTTTCATAAAGATCTTATAATCATTAGTATTCAGTACTATTGGTCTTCAGTTTTTTAATTTTCTCCTACCTTTCTTTTTCCATATGAATTTAAGTATTCTACTACATAATGCTTTATACATAAAACCTTCATTTAACCATTCATTCAAAATCTTTAAAATGTATTTTTTGTCAATCCCTTAAATGTTTATACATTTCATACCCTAATCTGGTCCTGTAGCTGAATCTATATTTACCTCTCTTAATTTATCAAGCTCATTTAAAGAAATCTCCTTTCCCAACTCTTTATTCTTTTTTTCTGTTAACTTTTTTACTTTTCTTGTTTTTTCACTAACTTCTTTTTTCTTTAAAATGTTCTTGTACATATTGTACTACACTATTCATAATCTTTTCCTAAGTTCTTTATATTTTCCTTTAACATTTTTTTATTTCTCTCATTTCACTATCATCTTCCTTTACTAACCTGCTTAAGTAATTTGTTACTTCTTCTCTTTTTCCTTGTAAAATATCTTTGCTTATATAACAATTCTTGCATTTTTTTCTTGATTTCATTCATATAATTCTTTTTCTTTGTCAAAGTACTTTTTATCATTATGTTTGAAATCTTCCAATGCATCTTTATATGTTCTTTTAGATTTTTCTTTCTCTACTTCTCTGACATCATATTGCCACCATAAAAACATTTTTTTTGTTACTTAAATATCATCCACCATTTAGACCAATTTTTATAAAATATTCTCATAGTAATATGATCTTTCCATAACTCTATTACTAATCTATTTCCTTCTTCACTCCATGCTTTCTCATTTATCCCTTTTATTCCTTTACTTGTTTTTATATATTCCTTGCTTTCCTTTACCTCTAGCAATATTGCAAGATGGTCAAAAAATCCTTCTTCAACTACCTCCCCTTCTCTTACAACTAAACCTTCTGATAATATAAAATAATCTAGTTCAGTTCAATACCTACCCCTTTTGTAAGTCCATGAAATTTTGTCCCAAGGTTTTAACTTACCACATCTTATAACTTCTAATATTTTCTTATATCATTTCCTTTATTTTTCTTTTTATGCTTGCCTCTTAAATCACAGTTAAAGTCTTCTGTTATTATAATATTCAAATGTATGACTACATAGTCTAAACTTTGATGAAATAAGCGTTCCCTTCTTTACAATTAGTATAAGCATATAATGTTATAATTCCTTATACTTGCTTTTTCCATTTTAAATCTACAATGGTTAATCTTCCAATTTTTGCTAAAGTTACATCTAATATCTTTACTGTATTTATATGGAATACAGCTATTCCAGAATCTCTTTCATTTCCCAAATTCCAAATTATCTTTCCTTCCCATAGTTTCTCTGTTTGTAATCTTTCCTCATTTGTTAAAAATCTCATGTCTTCTCATATAATTTCATCTGCATCACATGTATTACACCATTCCAAAATTCTTATTCTTCTTACTATATTCTTAATACAATTCACATTCACAGAAAGCACTCTAAAATTTTCATTTTCCCTTTTCCTTAGATTCATGGTTTCATAAGTTCATAGCTAATTACTAGGCAAGCTTTTTTAATAAGTCATTTTAAGCCTAGCCAATTTCCTTCCAAAAAGTGAGACTCAAACACTGACCCTTGTGTCTGTGAGTCAAACATCTTAATCATTATACCAAGCTCTACTCATTTGTTGTATGTATTCTTTTTCATCTGTTTCCTTTCTTTTTTCTTTTGTAGTTATCCCTTTAAATTTTATTTTTCTGTGATTTACCCTTTTACCAATATAATTCCTTTTCTCCTTTTACTACCTCCCAATTTATGTCTTCTCATCACTTATTTCAGAAACTTCTGTGTCCTCTTTATTATTTTTTCTCATCTAATTTTTCTTCTATTTCTACTACTTCTAAAATGTCTTCTCTTTCTTTTTCTTTTTCCTTATTCTTATTTTCATTTTTACAATCCATCTATAAATGTCTAATTTTGTTACATTTATAACATTTCAGTTCACATTTTTTGCATCATGTCACACTTACTTATCAAATGTCCTTTTTTCCACAAAACAATGTTTTGGGTTGTCCCCAGTATTATACAGCACCTTTATTCTCCTCCACATTTATCATGCTTGGTATATGTATAATTTTTTCTCTTTCAATTTTAACACAATATTACAATCCCAGCCACCAGTCCATAAACCCCTTTTATCATAAACATTTGCAATGTCCAATACTCCTTTATATGAAGCTTCAAATGTTCTTTCAGAGTCTCTCTTTCTACCTCTGTTTAAAATTGTACATGAATTTTCTTTTTTTTTGTGTCCCTGTTAAATGCTTTTATCACATAAAGAATCCATGGGTTACATGCTTTCTTTCGTATTCCCCAAGAAAAATTTCCATTGAAAAAAACAGTCTCAAATATAATTTCTCAAAATGTATCTATGTTAATAAGAATAAATGCTCTTACCTCATGTACTTTTACACCTAAAGGAACTATTAAATTGTCCCACACTTTATACCTGTCTATTTCTTTGTCTTCTTTACTTTGAATCATTACCATGTACTGCAGTTTTTCATTTTCTTCTGCTTTCATTTCTGCTACTCTGCTTTTGTCTTCTTTTACTTTCTCTGCATATGTTTTTTTCCATCTCACCACTATTCTATAGGATTGTCTCTGCATCCTCCTTTTGTATTTTATTCATAATATCACCCCAGGAAACATCTTCTTCATTTTGGGCTCATCATCCCACAACCCTCCTAACCAGAGGATACAGCCATCATTTGCTAACTCATCTCCATCAAATGGGTTTCTTTGAAAAATTTCTTCAGAATCCTGCACAAATTCTCCGGTCTTGATATTTGCTTTCTCCTTCATTTCTTTCACCACTCCATAATTTCCTTCTCTCCCCATCTGCCTACCTGTTTCTCCAGGCCACCTCCACACCTAGAATGGAAACAGGAAATGCCCCTTCAAAATGGGTCACACAACAATGAAGACTAGGGGAAGTTCACTGATGCTGTGGCCAAATTTCCCCCAGTAGTTTAAATACCATCTCAGTTTCCCCACTGAAAAGAGACCACTAGCTGAGTGGGACTAACCTAGTCAACAGAAGAATAAATAAATAAACAAATGGGGTGGAAGTTGGCATGATGGTTAAGTTGTTTATCTTAGAGGCACAAAGTGCAGGGTTTAATTATCAGATGGGATAACTGACTAGACTTAAAATGTCCTACAAGGACAGCTAACCTACTATGAATCTATGAATAAATAAGTACAGGAAGTCATAACTTAAGTAATAGATTTGGTTACTAATTAAACAAAAATAGAGCATAGGTGTTCAAAACTAATATATCTTTTTGTCAGATAAGGAGATAAAATGGTTATTTTTTATATATAAAAGAATAAAATACAGGTGTGCATCAATAATGGATAAACTGACATAGATATTTAATGTAATAAAATACAGCTAGAGATACAGATAAGTAAATTATTCATGTACAGTCATGCAGACAGGAAGTGTTAAGTGAAGACAGTGCCAAGTTAGACCACAATTTGCAGTAGCTAGTCAAAGGATGTTTAATTATCAAAATGACTGCCCTCAGCAAACTGTGACCTCACCTGATACTTCTTTAACTTACATTTCCAGTCTGTAGGTCTGTACCAGGAAAATCTGCATATGTCTGTCTGTCTGTGTGTTTGATATATAGCACACTTTAGTATGTATAAAAATGAGCAATTTCATCTTTGTAGTCATACCTCATCTGACAGAGAAATGAACTTCTCTTAAAAGTTTGTATTCTATCTTTATAGTTAGTCAGCAATGCATTACTTAAGTCACTGCTGCTACTGCTATGAAAGTTATTGCAATGTGCTGCATAAATGTAAAGCTAACAGATTGGCTATGTAGTCTTGTACAACTGGAAAATGATATCTTCTTGACCATTTGCAAAAAGGTAAATATTTTCCCCAAGACCTCTGAGTGACACATCTAACTCTGTATACTTGCAAAGACTAATCCGCAAAACTGTGTAACAGAACTTCGGAGAGACTGCATAACAATCTCATCAAAATGATTTACTACTGGAGAATGAAAGAGAGACAGTAAAAAGAGATCACAGCTGTAATGCAGGAAAATACCAATGCTCCTGACTAATCTAAGAAAGAGAAACTACATACATGTAGGAAACAGCATAGTCTGCTAGATTGCCAGCAAACATGATAAGAGAAATTTAACCCCAGTGTCTCCATGTACAAGGACAAGCCATCAGTGTTCTTAAAGTGCACCAGTCTACATTGCAAAAACCTTTGGATAAGACTGCAAAGTGCAGTTATGGGGGACCTCTGTAACAGACTCTGGTAAAGGATTACTTCCTTGAGAAAGAATCCTTGAATATTACCAGCACTAAACTAGATTGCTGCAATACCAGCCAATTAAAAATCTGTCTTCATTTGTTGCCTAAACCAAAGATCAACCCGAGTTAAGCAGATACATTGTTTAGACACAGAATCATACCAGACATTTTGATTTATCAATAAAAGAAGATGCTACCCAGGAATAGAAAGCCATCGAATTACTGAAGGACAACAGGTCCATAATAATAAAACTGATGGATAAAGACTGATTTCATTCATTTTATTGTGTTCTTTTTTTATATGCATCTTTCTTTTTTTCACTTTATTTTATGTGCTATATTTTTGGTTTAAACAGAATGTGCATTTTTACAGTGCTCATGAAAATGCCTTTAATAAAAATAAGAATCTCAGATCTTCTTTGAGCACATGCAGACTGTGCCTATGGTGGAAAGAATACAGCAATGCACAGTGGTGCCCTGGATAACAATTTTCAATGTACTGCAAATTACAGAAATGTTAAATGCAGGCTAAGTGGCTAGAGTATCTACAACTGGTTGCTATTAATCTCTGTAAGTTTTTTTTATACTCTGCAGTTCACCCTTTATTTTATTCCATGGGTACAGGAAGCTTCTACAAAAGGTTCTGAGGTCTCAGACTTTACTTACATTTTTCCCCCTCCTTGTGCACATCCATGAGCTCTGTAAAAATGGGCACTGTGACTTGTTTCCACTGTGAACTATTTCTCTGGATGCATGAATCATTCAAAAAATGGAAGTCACCTAGTGTGGCTCAAATTGACTTACATCCCCTGCATATAAAAAGGTCTGCCTTCATCAGTAAGAAGAATGGGACAGGTAACATTAATCACGTATACGAGTCTGTTATAATGTTATAACCAGGCACTGTAAATCCTTTTTATTTATTTATTTATTTTTTGCTGAAGCCTACACTTTCTGGGGTTGAAGGGGGCACATTCTGAAAGATGGTGCACAGTTTAAAAAATCCTGGCTATATCCCTGAACATTTTGAACTGCTTCCAGTGGCACCACATGTATCTACAATAATTCTTAACTTCTTAGCCATGTCTGCACCGTTTAAACTGGCATATACTTTTTTGTAGAAGAAATACTCCTGTCTTTCAATTTCCATAGTTCTCTATTTTTGCATTACAGCCATTACTGCTGGCAAAGCAAAATCTAAAAAACCTTTCTGAATTAAACAAACAAAAATAAAGGTGAGAGAAAGAAGTATACAATTCTGGACTCTGCATAGCTTATAATAATAGGTTTAAAGATGACTATGCACCAGTATGAGCATCTGGAAAGTAATAGTCTACTTATATGATATAATTTGGTAATTTAGTTGCATTGCTTTGCACAGATGAGCTGTAGTAAATAAAGTTCAAATCTGTTGATTTAAGGAACACACATAACCTTCAATAAATCACATATTATGGTAATGTGGATTAAGGGTACATTGATATTATGTGCACTTTTGTCCTAAACCATATTATGTATACTGTGCTCCTAAATGTGTAGACACACCTGTAAGACCAGCTATCATAAGGTGGTACACCTTTTAATAGTCATGCAGACTTGTATGCAGTATTGTTGCCAAACCTGCTGAAAACCAAGCCTGGGCAGGAACATACTCGGCTAAAGGCAGAAAACAGGCTGGGGTGTTATAATGCTGATTACCTCCAGCAATGTCATAGTTGATTTGTAACCCTGCCTAATGGAAACATCTCATCATAAACACATACTTGTCTCTGACACACCTTCAGTAGTTAAAGTTTATGTTGCAGTAAGTCGAAGAAGGGCTTGATAGCTTAATTCTTGAGTCTGAATTAGCATTTTGAATGTTTAAATCCCAAATGGTCTTGTTGTGATATTCAGTGCTGCTACTGCAACAGCTTAGTTACATCCCTATCATTGATGTGGGGTTCTTTCTGAGAGCATATAGGGCCTAGATCTCCTGCCATGGGAAATGATTTCTTTACCACTGAAATAGATTATAAAATGTGACATGCTTTATGAAAGGGGTACTCCTGGACCATTCTGTAGGGATCTACAGCAGAAATGTATGATTATTGTTGGCCTATCTCATTATGCACTGCTGTGTAAGGAGGCTGCAAAATATTTCACTTACAAAAGGTGCTAGATTTTCAGCTGTCACACTATTATATAGCAGTACAAAAAAGTCTTATTTTAAAATATGCAATGAACATCAGAAGGATGACTATATGCCAGTAAAATAATTAAAATATGGCATTTTATCAAACAGGAAAAACAGTGCTTTTGTCTTAAATTGTTATTTTTCACTCCTCCCTTTCATGGCACACCTTATATCCATGTTTTCTGACATTCTGACATTTATTTCATTCCTTTTATAAATGTTTCATATGGGAGCTTAGACCTTTGGCACAAGCAATACTCCTTGATCATATGACCTACTCAGAAATCTGGTGAAGGGGCAGAAAGCTACGTTATGCAATCTTCTACCTAGACAAAGACCAACATTGTTTTTTAATTTTGCCTTTTTCCATCTACTTTTGCACTGAACTGGGAAGTGCTTCTGAAAATTCAAAAGCCACAGCAATAACTTTTTTTTTTGGAGACCTAGCTTGCAAATGTTCTACATGAGATACCATATATGCAAGGGAGCCTGCAGGATTTTTTGCAGGGGGGTGCAAACCCAGAGCCCACCCACATAGCTCTCCCCGCCCCCTGCCAACACAGCCCCGCCCACGTCCACCCACCCCAAGCCCCACCCACACAGCCATTCCAGTGTCCCATTACTTGGCTATTTCTCCCCATTTGCCGTAGACACTGTTCAAATCTCTGTGTGCATACTGTTTTATGCTTTAGTTCTACAATGATTACAGGCAGTTGGATTTAATTTACAACTTTTATTTCAAACATTATAGCCCAAACACTGAGACATTTACTAAACCTAAACAAAGCAATAGTCTTACAATGAAAACAGACTTGGCATTAAAGCTTCTCTACTTTTGAAACTCACATTCAATGAAACAGCATTGAAACCCACATTCAAAGAAAATGCATCTGGCCAGTGGCAGGTTATTTACCTTTGAACTGTTTTCAAGCAACAGGCTCCTAGCACACTGTTAGGGCCATGCAAAAGATTTGATTTACCTGATTGTATTAATTATAATATATAATATATAATTGAATTATATCCCTTGTATTATACAGCAACACTTGTTTGAGTGTCTCTGCCGAAGTAAAAGTAATCTGAATAATTCCACATTAAAGATATCTGAAACTAATGAAGATGTTGCTAGAAAACTGTATATTTCAGTGTTTCATCTACAAATTCAGTGCCTGCTTCTGACAAAGAATAAATTGCCTATGTTAAATTAAAAAATGGTAAGCTGGTATATTGCAATAGAAAATGGATGGCAAGCTGAAAAACAGGTTCATAGTTATTAGGCATCTCATCCAAAGGAGGACATCCTCAGGACTGCAGCATATAGATGTACATGCTGTAGGAATAGAACCTCAAGCCTCTCCATTAAGATGCAAGTATTCTACTTGTGGTGCTACTAACATAGCTTTAAAACTTTATACCACAATAAAGATACCATTTGCTAAACAAAACAGTTGCACGTTATAAATAGACTTTGCATGAGCAGCAGAAAACTTCGCTTCCCTTAAAACTCAGTTACTTGAAAATGCACTTAATTCCACCTGCTAACTCTAACTTGGGCATTTCACTTTCTCTCTCACAAACATGCGACAACCCTCAAGGCCTCAACCTTAGTGCAAGAAATCTGGACAAAGCCTAAAATAAATAGGGACAGATTATAAATATGGCTCTCATAAACTTAGGAAATTGCAAGAGTAACAGGATTTGTGTTAGTATGCATTTTTCTAAATGATATGACATCTAAAACTGAAATGTCTCATTATTTAGCAACTTCAATCCTTTTTAGGAGGAATATGGGGCAAAAATCTGGACATTCTGCAAAATCCTGGACAGCTGAGGGGTATGCTACCTCCCTCTTATACACACACACCAAATAATTCTGGTCAGACTTGAATTAGTTCTGGGAAGGTTGCACTGAACGGCACCGTGCTTGATCTGAAGTGGGTGAAATCCTGGTAGCCAGTGATAACTGATCTGCAGCTCAGCAATGTGGAGCATTAAAGCATTTTTTAGCAGAGCATTGTTTCATCACTACCTATTGTGTTTGCACATAAGCTGTAGCTATTTCAAACATTTGCCTTTTTTGATTACTACAGAGTACATTTACCCACCAGAGCTATTGTGTTTTGACTTCAGTGTGGAGCTTACCTAGTTGTTGCAGGGCTTGGCTTTTAAGTAAGGTAGCAATGCTTATTTACCATATACCATTAAAGCCACCCAACTACAAGTGTACTAACACACAGACACTGCTATAAGACACTGGTCTCCAATAAAACGTAATGAGCTTCTGAAAATACTGTAATCCTGTCCTTTTATTACAAATACTGTCATGCATTTCAATACCCAAGGCTTATACATTATCTAGTTATGTAAATATTCTCTGCATGGCAACAACGAAAAGGCTTTCAATGCTGGTAATTCTTTAACAATATGCTTACTAAAGCTTACTTGCATCTTACAATCTCCGACAAGCTTACCTGATGTTCATTAAACCATGGCTACTTAAACAGTGCAACAGGGCACTGTGACAGCATGCAGTTCCTGAATAATAAGAAGCATAAAATCAACAGTATAAAAATCTGATAGAAAACCAGAACATTCTGCAAAATCAAGGACAGATAAAAAGCCACGGTCGTATTTGTGATCTACCTTGGATGGGGGAATACTCTGTACACTTACACTGCATAACTGCTCCTTGCCTTCCTTGGACACATCCAGAGCCACTACAATGGGGGTGGGGTGCAATAAGTATGTCATAATTTGAAATGTCTCTGGCTGACAGTGATGGCTCTGATACTCATACCTCTCAACTTCAGAGCAAGAAATCTGGACAAAGCCATACATAGAACTAGAAGTGGGACACAGGCCCAAAAATAAGGCCAATTTTTAAATATTGCTCTTATTAACTTAGATAATAGAACAGTAGCAGATCTTGCATTAGTACGAATTTTCTGAAGGGTATAAAATCTGAAACTCAAATGTCTGCCATTATTTTCTAACTTCAATCTTTAATGACTTGCCACTAATTTGCCAGAAAACCACAATTTTATGAAAAACAGACCAAAATGTCATGCAAAAATACCTGTCAAAAAAGGGACACCATTTTAATATTAACATTAACTTGAGCAGCTAACAAAATAAAAGTATCTACATGCATTTCTGAAATAAAAGTAATCTATAACTCTGATCATTACAGTTATATATAATTGTAAACCCTCCACATTTTCTTCCAAAATTGCCATTTTGGAGGAAGGATTATTAGGGGAGAGCAACATTTTGAGCCAAAATTGGGGACAATTGAGAGGTTTGGATATTCCTAATCTACAAAGTGATTTGCACGTACCTCTCAACCTCTTAATGCAGGAAATCTGGACAAGGCCCAAATATATTGGGGGGAACATACAAACACTACTAAAAATTGCTCTTGTATAAACTTAAGACAGTCTTGCATTAGCATGCATTTTTCTGAAGGTTATGACGTCTGAAACTCAATGTCTGTCATTTAGTGACTTAATTCCTAAATGATTTGCTAGAAAACCACAAATTTTATGAGGAACAAACCAAAAATAAGAAGCAAATATCTATTCATTCTGCAAAGATATGGACAACTGAGAGGTATAGTTCAACCGGGGCTGTCTGAGTTTGCTACCCCCCTCACAAAATCATGGTCAAATGGAGCCTCCCCCCTGCAGCCATTCCAATGTCCCATTCCTTGGTTATTTTGCCCCATTTACCATAAACACTAATGTGCATACTGCTTTACTTCTGCGATGATTTAGGATTTAATTTGAAAGTTTTATTTTGCATTTTACAGTACAAATCCTAATGCATATCTGTTAAACAAAGCAATGCAGTCTCACAATGAAAATAGACTAACGTTAAAACTTAAAACTTCTCTGCCCTTGAAACTCACATGCATTGAAACAGCATTGAAACCCACATTCAAAGAAAATACATTTTGCCAGTGGCAGATAAATAAACTCTGGGCTGTCTTCAAAATCATAGGCCCCTCGAACATAACATACACATGCTCTTTGATACACCTTCCTGACTGTATTACATTATATTCCTTGTACAATACAGTACAGTTGTTAGAGGGCATTTTAAATTTGTTTTGAACATTTTTCCAGTAAACAATGAAACAAAATAAATACACCAATGACAAAACTGCCCACTTCAGAACATTTCCATCATAAAAAGTCTACTCAACCTTCTATAGTCCACCAGTATCAGTATCAGTAAAAACTATGTACAATCTCTGAAGTAGTAAAATCCACATTAAAGAAATTTGTAACTAATAAAGAGGTTGCTGCTAGCAAACACTTTATATGTCATTGTTTAATCTACAAATAAAGTGCCTGTTACCCTTGAAGAATAAATTGCCTTTGTTGCATGCAATAAAAAAATGATAAGCTAGTAATACCGCAATAGGGAATGGATAGCAAACTGATAACAGGTTCATAGTTGCTAAGTATCTTTGCCAAAAGAACTGCAGCATCCACCCCCTTTACAACACAGTACAGTATCAGTAATGCATCTACCTACTGTGGGAGTAGGAACCCACAGCCTTCAGCATCAAAAGCAAGTACACTATCCTGTTGTGTTATTAACAGTGCGAAGCAGACTAAACATAAGCAGCACTAAACCTTTGCTCCCCTGCAGCTCTCAGCTCCTTATAAAATCTACTCAACACTCAGCTGTATCTCTGAGCGTTGCAGCACAAGAAATCTGGAAAAAGCCAAAATTTATTGGGGGGACAAAAGGCCAAAACCAGGGACACATTTTAAACATTGCTTGTATAATGTTGGAAAGTTGCTAGAATAAAATGCTGCGTTACCACCATACATTTCACTGCCACATCTTGAACCCAGGGGACCCTGTGCAAAACAGTCAGAGCAACATACCACTCATAAAATCAGCTGTTTTGTGAAAGAGGAAGACTGAAACTTAAATGGCTATCATTTAGTGAATTCATTTCTCACCATAGCACAGCTGTCAACCTCTTAGCACAAAATACCTGAACAAAGCCAATAATGGGTGAATACAACCCCCAAACATTCAGTGAATTCAGTTCTCACCATAGCTCTCAACCTCTTAGCACAAAACACCCAGACAAAGCCAGTAATGGGGAATATAGTCTCCAATTGTTTCTGTAGGTTCAGTAATTTTTACATCATTTTGAACTAATTCTGAGCATATCTGGGAGTTTCCTCCCAGGTTTCTAACATAGCTAAAGAAGGCCTTATGATTGTCTTTTGAGTCCTTAGCGATTTTTCTCAAAATTTGCCTTGGATGATTTTATGAGATCTTAGTTTTTACTTATAATGATCAAAGGTGTCTTCCTTAAGGATTTTGCTCTATCTTGTAGTAGCTCCTCTTTTGTTGTAGAGCTTGTTTATGGCTGGGGTCCACCAGACTGCGCCTTTGGTACAAGAGTCTTTGTTTTGTTTGGGATTGCCTGATCCATGCAGTCCTGTAGGTGCTGGTAGAAGGCATTTGTGATTCAGCGCAGTAATGGTTTCCGCTCGGGGCCTTAAAACCACACTAGTCTTTAGAAGTGTGAAGTCGGCTTTTGAAGTTTTCATGTGGTTTTTATCTCAGGTGGGATGGACTCCAGTGAGATTAGTTTATGATCTGATCTCACCAGTGAGGGTACTCGTGTTGAACATTGTGACCCCATGTTGTGATGATGAGATCTATGTTTTCTCCTCTTGTGGGGATGGTGACTAGTTGTTCCATGGCATTTGAGTTTATGAACTCTAGGAACCTTTGGGCTAGAGTGTTGGGCTTGAGTAGTGATCCCAGTCTATATTGGTAGTTGAAGTCACCTAGTATGATGGTGTTTGGAGATACATTTATCCCCAGTGTTTTCAGGAAGCTATGTGAGGTTCCTGAGTTTGAGAGGGTGGCCTGTAACATGCTACAAATTGCAGAGCAGTCTTGCCTATGGTTAATTGCACCTGGATGGTCTCCGATGCATGGTGCCACCAACCTTGAGGTGTGGGTGTCCTTGATGAATATGGACACCCTTCTTGGTGTGTCCGGATTTTGGGCATGATATGAGGTAAAACCTGATAGTGGGGTGCTCTCAGCCTTGAACCAGGTTTCAGTCACAGCACAGACATCGATGTTCTCCATACTGAGAAGGGCCTGAGTGCATCTTGAGGTTGAGACTTCTGGCATTGAGCAGCATTACCCTTAGTTTTTTCCTTTTGTGTTCTAGGGTGGTAGGTTTAGAATTTGAGCCTTGCCTAAAAAGGCAC
Organism: Protopterus annectens; assembly: GCF_019279795.1. Lineage (NCBI taxonomy): Eukaryota > Metazoa > Chordata > Ceratodontiformes > Protopteridae > Protopterus > Protopterus annectens. The sequence goes on from NC_056735.1 coordinate 773,312,835, forward strand.
TATGGGGATGGCAAGAGCCTTTGCCAATATCCGAAGCCCAGGTGACAGGTGCAACGCCCCACATATCAGATGGCTTGTCCAGCATGTCATCCCAGGCAGACAGACATGGACCCTTAATGACACCAGAGTTTAAGCCAATTATTAAAGCTGATCATCTTGTCTCTGTATTGTGGCATCATTCTTGGTGAAGGTAGGATACTGCTCAAGGTCAGGGTCATACCTGCCTGGGCTACATAATCAGAGAGCTCCTCTATGTCCTTTTCATGTAGTCCTAAGGAGGAATCTCAGGTTGGCACACCAGCGATTTTACAAGACCAGGTAACCTGCTGTTGAGAACTACTTGATATGTGCTGTTCTAGGCACGACAGGCAGCTTACTGTGACCTTCTCCTTACTCAATCTGGTGAGTGTGTCTGACTATGGAGTCACCAATGATGAGTGTGTCTGGCATTGTGTTTGGCCTTAAGGGCTGTGACTGTTTGGCACAATGACTATGTGGTCTATGTGTTGCATGTGTTGTGTCCTGAGGTGGCAGTTGTTTGGGTGTCTGCTTTGGTGGCTTCTGCTTTAAAAAATAATAAAGAGGTTGCTGCTAGCAAACACTTTATATGTCATTGTTTAATCTACAAATAAAGTGCCTGTTACCCTTGAAGAATAAATTGCCTTTGTTGCATGCAATAAAAAAATGATAAGCTAGTAATACCGCAATAGGGAATGGATAGCAAACTGATAACAGGTTCATAGTTGCTAAGTATCTTTGCCAAAAGAACTGCAGCATCCACCCCCTTTACAACACAGTACAGTATCAGCAATGCATCTACCTACTGTGGGAGTAGAACCCACAGCCTTCAGCATCAAAAGCAAGTACACTATCCTGTTGTGCTATTAACAGTGCGAGCAGACTAAACATAAGCAGCACTAAACCTTTGCTCCCCTGCAGCTCTCAGCTCCTTATAAAATCTACTCAACACTCAGCTGTATCTCTGAACGTTGCAGCACAAGAAATCTGGAAAAAGCCAAAATTTATTGGGGGACAAAAGGCCAAAAACCAGGGACACATTTTAAACATTGCTTGTATAATGTTGGAAAGTTGCTAGAATAAAATGCTGCGTTACCACCATACATTTCACTGCCACATCTTGAACCCAGGGGACCCTGTGCAAAACAGTCAGAGCAACATACCACATAAAATCAGCTGTTTTGTGAAAGAGGAAGACTGAAACTTAAATGGCTATCATTTAGTGAATTCATTTCTCACCATAGCACAACTGTCAAACTTTTATCACAAAATATCTTAACAAAGCCAATAATGGGTGAATACAACCCCCAAACATTCAGTGAATTCAGTTCTCACCATAGCTCTCAACCTCTTAGCACAAAACACCCAGACAAAGCCAGTAATGGGGGAATATAGCCCCCAAACATATTCAGTGAATTCAGTTCTTACCATAGCTCTCAACCTTAGCACAAAACCTGGATGAAGCCAATAAATACCTGAATAAAGCCAATACTGTAAATACAGCCCCCAAACATATTCAGTGAATTCAGTTCTTACCGTAGCTCTCAACCTTAGCACAAAACCTGGATGAAGCCAATAATGGGGGGAATACAGTCCCAAAGACAGGGATACATTTCAAATATCCATCTTGTACACTTAGAAGAAAATTGCTAAAATAAAGCTTTTGTTACCATGCACTTTCTGAAGAATATGTAGTCTGATATTGAAATGAGTGTCCATTTTTTTAACATTTGTTAACCAGGAAAGTCTGACTTGGAAAAAAAAGCTAATTTTTAGCAGAGGCCCAGGGAGAAACACTCCAGACAGCCAAGAATCAAACCAGAGAACATGTAGCTGTCAGGCAACAAGGACACATACAGAAACCACAGATTTTATGAGGAACAGAAAAAGTATGAGGGAAAAACCTGCAACATTTTTACAAATGGTGGTGGGTAGGGAATTCAGGCTCTTACTACTTGGGCCCAAGGTATAGGGTTCAAGCCTTATTCTCTACCCACCACCATGTAACACCTGGGGCATTTCACACACACACACACACACACACACATACACACACACACACACACACACACACACACACACACACACACACACACACACACACACACACACACACACACACACACTACTCACTCTGAAAGTGTCCCATCTTCCATCCATTTCCTCCCGCTTGCGAATCCATCTGTTTCAGGTCCCATCTTCCATCTGTTTCCTCCCACTTGCAAATCCGTCCGTTTCAGTTCCTGCTCGAATCCTCCCGCTTGCGAAACAGTCTGTGCAAACTTGTAAATATGAGTGAGAGCGATGATGTTAGCACACCTGCAACTGGATTGTCAGCACAGACTTCTTCTTAAAGAAGAACGCACTAAAAAAACCCTTTTTTTTTAAAATTACAGCATTAACTAGTCAGCCGATTCCAGGGGGGGGTGCAAGTGCACCCCCTTGCACCTGCCTGCGGGCGCCCTTGCATATATGTACATCTACTGTTTATTTCCTATGGTGCTGTTATGATGAATGCAACCATGGATAAGGATAATCAGGACTTTTGTAACTGTACACGGACTTCCAGAATATAGTTCCACCACTACAAATACCCCAAGACATCATATGCTTCTGGACAATGTGCATTTTCACTACAACAAAATAAATAAATTAAAATAAAACATTAAAGCGTCCTGAAATAATTTTTAAAAGTGAACACAGTAATGAAATTGACATATGCCTGACTTCAACCATAGAATTACAAATGCCTTTTTAGTTTTGTTTTGTTTTTAGCTTCAACAAATAAAAACATATTACTAAGTTAATGTTTTCATCTTTAACAGTCAAGCATTGCTTATACACTGGATGTAACCTTAACTCTTTTTAACTGTGTTTGGAAAGAAAGAAAAGTATTGCTAGCAACAACTTCTGAGTTTCCTGATGGTCCCTTCCACCAAATCGTGTTCAAGAATGGAGGCCCTTATTTCCTTATATGATAAATTAATGCACAATGGAGTTAGTGAGGATTCTTCTTCTTCTTCTTCTTTTGGCTTTTCCCGGTTAGGGGTTGCCACAGTGGCTCACCTGTCTGCTCATGATTGGCAGTAGAGTTTTATGGTGTTGAGTTGTCAGCCTGGTGCCCAACCTTCCACGGAAGGCACACGCACTCATGCACTCATGCCTAGGGCCAATTTAGAGTATCCAATCCACCTACCGCATGTCTTTGGGATGTGGGAGGAAACCGGAGCACCCGGAGGCAACCCACGCAACCACAGGGAGGACATGCAGACTCCGCACAGAAGGCACCCCAGCCAAGGAATGAACTGGAGAACTTCTTGCTGTGAGGTGAATGGAGTTAGTGAGTATACTAACCAGATTTACATTAACCTTTCAGATACAGAATTTATGGTACTTGTTTTAAGATTGTGGAATGGAGGTGGAGGAGAGATTATCTTAAAATTTAGGAGGTATGTAGCTGTACATTTCTGCAGTACTGATACACTAGTGCAAATGAGACATCATGAAAACCTTTCAATATCTGAAACATATAAATAGGGTGCAGGATGGGAGCATTTTGTTTTAAATAACGGAGAAAGGAAGGAACAAATCAGTAAGACACAATGCTGGGAAAGGCAGTAAAAGGGGCAAAGAAAGCAAGATTTTTTAAAGAAATGGTAGTTTACAAAAATGATACAGTCCTTACAAGAGGGAACATGAGTGAGCAGAAAAGGAGACCCATTAGACCACAATAACAGGTATGAAAAAGCCCTGCAATAAGGAAGAACTGGACAGACAGATTCAAGTAGAGCTGATATGGACTGACCTGTTTTACAGAATAAAAGTATCAGTCTATAACCTGGTGACTAATATTATGCAATGAAGTCAGGTTATCAGCAGGTCAAGTGACAGGTAGACTTGATACTTTCTTGTGCACACCCCACATCTCTGCAGGTAGGTTCAGAATTAGATAGTTTAGACAGTTGTAATTCTGGCTGTAGTATTACAATTCTGTGACATTCAGCATTTTGTCAAATGTGTTGCTTTGGACAGTGATCACATTACTAAAGTTTCACTACAAGATCTCTGCACCTCAAGTAAGTTACTCACCATCATCCAACTGTTTAAATTTTGGAGTTTGTCACTCTGTTTTTATCAGATGCCAATTGAATTCATGTTTGGAAGGTCTGCTGAAAGTGGATCACAACTTAGAAAACTTTCCTGTACTTTTAAATGGGGGAGGGCAGTCTGTCACAGAGAACTGAATTTTCTTCCTGTGATTTTTGTTTGACTGCTTTACAGTATCTAGCCATTCACTGCATAGTTTTGATACAAATTTGGTGAATCAGCATTTTACAGCCACCTATGAATTTCATGCTGTTTCAGGGTATGTTCTGTTTGGGCAATATTTTCAGAGTTTGAACATATTAGTGAATTTATTTGAGTTTACCAAACAATCTGCTTGAATATGTGTTTAGCTACTTTCTCTGAATTAATTAATGTGCTTTTAGATATTTTTTACTTATTCTAAATTTTCTTCTGGACTATCCTGCTTTCTTCTCTTTGTTGCAGTTCCAGTCTCCCACAAACTAACAAACATTTTACTGCAAATAGACAAAGTTGTGATCAGAAAATTGTAAATGGGCATTATTTTCTGAAATTGTGATTTTTATATGGAGAGGAGTATATCCGTATTGCTGAGGTTTCATTTCTTCAACAGATGCAAAACAAAAAGAAATACAAGTTTTGAAAATCAGTGGTTACAGTTGTCTGATTTAAGTGCTTGTGTTTCACAAGAAAAAATATGATCTCATTTTCTCCATCCATATACTCTGTATTGCTCGTTGATATCAATCTCATTTTTCATTTTATCTTCTAAATCTCTACTCCACATTTTTTCAGGTGTCTTGGGTTGCTTGTTCACAACCTCCTTCTATTTCATGCAGGGGCTTGTGCCTCTTGACTCTGCCTTCAGTCTGTAGAACCATGATCTCTGGTACTCCACTGGAATAGTCAGTACTATGTAGTTTCCGTACCAAGCACCATCCTGAAGTGGGGTAGCAGGGGTTTGGCAAGATCGATCCTCTGCACCTCCCGTCCTCCCCCCAGTCATGCATCACATTCATACTAGTGGCCAGTGCATCACCTCTTATTCATGCCACTTACAACCTTTTCCCTAAATTATTTTCCCATCAGTTTATATCCTTTTTGTCTCTTCTTGTCATGGTCACACTCCCTTTAGAGATTATGCCTTTTTTTTTTTTTTGCTGTAAAAGGTACATGGAACAGATAATACTACTCACTGGATCCCTTCAGTCATGACTTGTATTATATGTTCTTGACATGGAGGTCACCTCTCAGGCTTTGCTTCACTCTACTCTGCTCTCAAGGTGAATTTTTTTGACATCCATGTCACATATGTTAAGTTGGTCATTTTCAGAGACCCCCTATATTTTGTATTTTTGCTTTTTGTTTGTTTGTTTTTTGCTTTTGTCTAATTAAGGTTTGCTCTAAAGCAAACTATTAATTCTAATTAGCTTCCTCAACTAAGAACAACCATAAGGCATTCTTTATTTACATCCGTAACCTAAAAGGAAAAGCCCAGATTTGTGCTGAACTGGTAGTTAATAATACCACATATACTGAGCCTGTGGACATAGCTAACGTGTTGGCCAACAGGCTCTGTGAAAACTTTACTCCCTTGCCTCAACCACAAGTACATCATGACATCCCTACCACCTGTCCCCTACCTTGTATCTTTAAAGAGCAGGTCATAAATTTTCATAGTATTTCATAGTTTAGTACTAAGCTAACTGCCCTTGCGAGCCATTTTAAGCCTAGCCAATTATCCCTTGTGAGACTCGAACCCTGCACCTTGTGTTTGTAAGGCAAACATCTTGGCTGTTAAGCCACCCTCCCAACCCGACCTCTCTAGGGCCAAAAACACAGCATCTATGGGACCTGATAACATTCCAGGCTGTATCCTACATGGGCTCCAACAAGAATTAGCAACACCACTGTGTACTCTTTTTAGTCATAGTCTAAGTATTGGCTTTATCCCAGCTGAATGGAAAATGGCCACCGTTATTCCCTTGCACAAAGGTGGTGCTTCCACTGACTCTGGGAGCTATAGACCTATTAGCCTGGCTAGCCTTATCTACAAGGCCATAAAGAGAATCATCATAGGTTCATAGGTTCATGGGTAGGTGCTAGGCTATTGCCCCAAGGCCCTACCTAAGCCTAGCCAGCAAGGTACCATAGCTTACGCCACCCAAGAAAGTTATTTTCCTGTGCCACTGTCCAGCAGAGACACAGAAGTGATCCCCGGGGTGTATTTCCTATTTCCCATCCACTCATCAAGATTTTTCTTGAAGAGTGCTAATGAAGAACTTTGCTTGACATAGATGGGTAGCTTGTTCCAGAGTACAGGAAGTCTCTGGGACAGGAATCTATCCCTCCAGCGTGTCCTGTTTATTGTGGTGACAAGGTTTACGTCCCTAGAGCGTGTAGCTTGGAGGGATTGGGATTTCTTTAGGTGTAGCATGTCCAACAGCTCTGGGTTTGACATAGCTTTATATGTTAGGCAGAGATCACCTCGGAATAGGTGATATGCTATGGAGTAAAGCTGGAGTTTTTTGAGGCGGTCAGTGTAGGGCATTTGTTTGAGGCCAGTAATCCTCTTTGTGAGGTACTTCTGTGGCCTTTCCAGCTTCTGCAGATGGTTTGTGAGGTACATTCTAAAAGGGGTATTGTCCTCTATAATGGGTCTAATGAGTGACTAGTAGAGGGGAACAATGACCTCTTTTTTCCTGGATGAGAACCCTTTTTTGATGAGGTGTGCCACGTAGAAGGACATCCTGACTACTGTGGCAATGTGGCTATCAAAGGAGAGACTACTGTCCACCTGGGTCCCAAGGTCTCTTATCACGCACTCGGTGTTAAGTAGATTGCTGCCTATGTGGTAGTTCATGGGTACAGAGTTTTTACCAAAGGGGGATGATACTGCACTTTTTGGCATTGAGCTTGAGGCCATGTCTCTGACACCAGGCATCTGTCTCAGTGAGGCCCTTCTGTAGGATGTCCACATCATCTGGGAACTTGACAATGGCTCCTAGTTTGCAGTCATCTACTAACTTCATAAGCCAGAGGCCTTCTTTGTTAGCCTGTACGTCAGAGAAGTAGATACCAAACAGGAGAGGTCCTAGGATGGAACCCTGTGGCACTCCACTTGTCACTTGTCATAGACCTTATCAATAAAGATATAGGTAATCTCCAAACACTTGACCCTACTCAGTTTGGATTTATCAAAGCGAGATCATGCCTGTTAAACCTGGTGGACTTCTTCGAGACAGTCACCTAGGCCCTAGATGAGAGGAAATCTGTACATACAGCCTACCCAGACTTAGCCAAGGCTTTTGACACTATACCCCACTCAGGCATCATTGAAAAACTCACTCAGCTAAGTATAAACCCTTATATCATTAGATGGGTTGCTAATTGGCTCACTGATAGAACAGATATAGTCAAAATAGGGGAATCCACTTCCAACAGCAGACCTGTAACCAGTGGTGTTCCACCGGGATCAGTCCTGGGACCTCTACTGTTTGGGATCTATTTCTCCGAAGTACAAGCAAAAACTAAAGGTCTGTGGCTGACAAAGTTTGCTGATGACTGCAAACTGGGAATGATCATAGAATCTCAAAATGATGTCAACATCTTACAAGAGGGTCTTACAGAAACAAATGATTGGTGCCAAAGTCATGGCCTTAAACTCAATGCAAAAATATGTACTATCATCCCTTTTGGTAAGAGCGGTGTTCCTGCTAACTACCACATTAATAGCAACACCCTAAGTATGCACTCGGTGGTGAGAGACCTGTACACACTGGTTGAGAGCAGCCTACATTTGATCACCATGTCTCTACAGTGGTAAAAAGGGCATTCTATATTGCTCATTTCATAAGTAAGGGCATTGCCTCCAGAATAAAAGACGTTATTACCTTCCTGTACACTTCCTTCATCAGGTCAATAATTGAGTACAACTCCCCTTTTGGTATGTACCTTTCCAAGCACCTGCAGCAACTGGAGAGACCACAAAGTTTCCTCACTGGGAAAATTCAAGGTCTTCAGCATCTGTCCTATGTGGATCATCTGAAATTACTGTCACTTTATTCTATTTCATACAGACTACTCAGAGGCAATCTCTGCCTTGCATATAAGGCAATCTCTGACCCTACTTTATTAGAAATGCTGCATATCTGCAAGTCAAATGCTACATAGGTTACTCGCTCTAAAGACCTTAATGTAGTGTGTAACATTAATAGAACCTGTTGGAGGAACAGATTTGTCTCCCAGAGGTTACCACACCTTTGGAACAGACTCCCACATCATGTCAAACAGAGCACCTCATTGGGCTGTTCAAACCCAGTTTGGACGATTGGATGGGTAACCGTAAATTCATCCTGGGGCTTCCACCTGTGTCCCTCTTGGACAGGGGCAATAGGTGCTGATCATGGAAATAAGGGTAGAAATTGGCTAAGCTTGTAAGGGCCTTAGGGCCATTAGTCTACTAACTTCCTATGATCCTACGTGACTGCTTTGAACTGGATGGAGCTTCATCTTAGTATTTCCATCTGGAAAATGAATAGGATACTTGGACTTCTGAAGCATGACTGTAAATGACACTTAATTTATTTATATATTTAATGCAGCTAATTAATTGCTGTTATCAGACAAATATATTGAGGTAAAAAGTTAATAAAAATGTAGTCTTGATATTAATATGTTTATTCTAATGGGTGCATTAATATGTGGTTATCTGGCATCCTTAAATAACAGTTGTCACCGAATTCTTTTCCTTTCTAATAAACCTTCAAAATCACCATACCAACAATCCAGTGAGACACTGCAAATACAAAAGGCAAACTGTTTATTAAAACTTGGCAATGTAATGTACACTACTGAGCTTTGTATTTGAAATGTTGACCTCCAAACATGGTTAACTAAAGCACTGCAGCAGCAACCATCAATGTACGAGTCCCACAAAACGCTTTGTAGTTTTAAGGCCTGCTTGTCACAAACAATCCTGATATTATGACTTTCACTGAATGCGATGTCATTTTAATGTTTTATTTCATTTCCTTTAAGCTGAATCATGGCTTAAGGCAGGCAACCATCTTCTTGCAGCTATTGATAATAACTATCAGATCGTTCACAGTTTCGGGTATGGGGAACACAGTTGACTGATGACAATTTCCTCTCATTTTCAGGAGATTTTAATGTTATTATGTTGCTTCTTCTCATAGTGTAACTTGTGAAGTTTCATACTATGTTCTGTGTTAATGCCATATTAGGAAGCTCTTGAATTAGTGAGTTCCACATACACATCCAGCCTTAACAAAAATCACTGGGCACATAACTGACTCAGTAGATTCCCTTCTGAAAACATGCTTTTCTATCGTATGGAATGATTTTAATGCTCAAACCTCTCTCAAAATTCAGGAAGTAGTTAGTGGATGTTTTCTAAAACATTCACTGGACCAATTAGTGTTGTCTCTTGCTAAGTTACTTAGCATATCTCCAAATCTAACAAATATACCACTCCTGATTAGTTCACAGCAATTAAACCTTCTAGATTCTGCCCCCCATAATTCAGCCTTCCAGACTAAGTAACCACTGTTCAGTTCTCACAACTTTTTCTACAAAATAGCAAAGTGTTCTTGGCCAATTGTTTATCTCTTACAACCTTAGAAAAGGCAAATACTTTTTCTTGCTAACTACTCTTGTCCATACGGACTGAATAGCTATTCATACCCAAAGGGAATGTCTCAGTATTCTCAAAGCCTTTGTAATGTTCAACTTTTCCACTCCAAACTACATTTTCCCCATCACATGTATACAACAAAAGAGAAGGAGGCCCCAACACATACAAAAACCAATGCTGGTAGCGCAATATGAACCAAAAAGATGTGGACCTGATGAAGCATTTGTGAACGTGAAAGCACTTATCCTTGTTCTTAATAAACTTATCTATTTTAATTTTTTGGTCATAGTAGCCATGCTGGTTATTTGTCTTTTTGGTCCATCACATGTATAAGTATGTACCTTCCTGTCCTTAACTCAATTTGTATATTCACCCATTATTTAAGCAGTGGAATGAGGCATGTACTAAGACCTTCAAAAATCCCAGAAATTTCTGGCATGAAATAAATCTTCTCACATGCAGGAAATCACATCCTCAGCCATTAATATACAAGATGATATCAGAAGCCACAAACATACTTATCAGACTAATCTCCTGTTTAATTGTAAGTGATGCTAGCAGACTGCATCCAAAATTCCTGAAGGCTTATGATAGCCCCCCCCCTCATATTCGTATTTGTTGTCTCTTGCATTCAGCTCTTCTTCCTTCTTATCAAAGCCTTCAGTTATCATCTCCACCCTGAAAACTTCCTATATCCCCACTGTGCCTGATCTCTGGCCAGTTTCTTTCTTACCTGCACTCCACAAAACTCTTGAAAAACTTTATTTACCCATCTTGTGCTTTGTATCAGAACAAGTGGTATTATAGATTGGTAACAAGTTAGTTTCAGAGAAGACAAGAGCATTTTACCACCCTAATCTGTCTAAACAATTCTAGTTACAGCAAGATGGAAAGAGTCCTTCAAAGGTACAGTCTTTGCTGCTCTTAGTAAGGCCTAAAATGTAATGCCCCAGCTACCTCTCTTACACGAACTTCAAGCTCATGGCCTTGACAGTACGGCCTTAAGATAGTTCAGTAGATAAGCATCTGGCCACTATGACAGACTTCATAAGAGATGTGTCCTAGGTCCACTGCTTTTCACCATCTTTATGTATTCCAGTATCATAATAAACTCTGAGAAACTTTATGTGCAATAGATTTGATATGATACTACAACCTGGACCATCTGCTTCATTTGTTACTTCTAGATTCCTGCAGCATTTAACCAAGCTATCTGGATGGCTGTGTGATAGGCAGTTTAATTTGAACATTGATGCTACTAAAGTCATGCTTTTATGTAACTGCAAACAGAAGAACAGAGGCCTTACATCTCTAAACTGGGCAGTTCACCCCTTTTGGTGCATATCTTGAGATGTGCAGTTTTTTAAGTTTTCGAATTATCTTGGATCCTTTCTTAACTTGCTCAATGAACACAGACATCCTCCAGGAGAAAATTATGACTATGCTAAAAGAATGTTACAGAGCTCCTATGTTTCTCAGATGTGAAACCTGCCATACTCCAATGAAAAATGCATTTCAAACTATATGATTAATCATCTTTACCTGTCTGGCACCAATTCGAACAGACTTCAGGTTTCCCTAACCAAAATTTTTCGTGTTATGCTTCATCTGACACTAGTCCTGAAAGGAACATCATTCCAGTACTCTCTTTAGAATCAGTTGCCCAACCATCATGCATTTATTTTTCTCATTTGTGCACTTATATTAAAACGTCTGTACATTTCACCATGTCATTTTCTTAAAAATAAGCTCACATAGTGAATGTTTACATTACTTCTTTGCTTTACTAAACCTGGATGAAGCCAATAAATACCTGAATAAAGCCAATACTGGGTAAATACAGCCCCCAAACATATTCAGTGAATTCAGTTCTTACCATAGCTCTCAACCTTAGCACAAAACCTGGATGAAGCCAATAATGGGGGGGATACAGTCCCAAAGACAGGGATACATTTCAAATATCCATCTTGTACACTTAGAAGAAAATTGTTAAAATAAAAGCTTTTGTTACCATGCACTTTCTGAAGAATATGTAGTCTGATATTGAAATGAGTGTCCATTTTTTTAACATTTGTTAACCAGAAAAGTCTGACTTGGAAAAAAAAGCTAATTTTTAGCAGAGGCCCAGGGAGAAACACTCCAGACAGCCAAGAATCAAACCAGAGAACATGTAGCTGTCAACCCCCTGAAAAAATGCTGAACTCCATATGTCTGTAATGATGACCATGGCTCTCCAATGCAGTGAATTCTCAGAATAAACTTGGAACAAACCTTTCCCTGGCACCTTGCAAACCTAGCTAAGAACTGCAATGTGCTGTGCTTTATAAAACAGGGATAAAGTTGGACAACAAAAGGGGAGCTGATCAATAGAACAATGACAGGTCTCCACAAACCTGGCTACATGTTACTGTCCATGGTGATATGAGATCCTTTATGGGTCAGTAGATTTGAACAACAGTCACTTGTGGGGTGAAGCAAAAAAGGAAGCAATATGATCTATGTAATTCATATGTAGAAGTTTAGAACTGAAATATGATTAGTAGCCCTAGTTTAACATTTTTTCTAAGTTTCAAAGTTCCTTATGGTTGAGACAGACTTACAAACCTCTAGAACACTTCTCATATATGCCAATGTGAATGAAATAAGTATTATTCTGCACTAAACAAGCAGACTGTAAGCAGCCCCCCCCCCCTTTAATGCAAGGAGTTTGATAGGGTCAGACTTAGAATGGGAGTCCATATTAACAGGAAATAGCAAAAAAGGTAGAGGTTATTTCTAAGTGATGGGTCAGTGATGGATGCTAACTTGAAGAGATGGCTTACCAATCTATATTATACTATTTTAGTGATTAATGGCACAGCCATTTATTGATAAGGACAAATCAGACTAGAAAAAGCTCTGTAATAAAGGTTTCATAATTTGCTTCAAGGAATATGAACCTCACAAATGCAGACACAGCCTCTTATTTTACGTGTTATACAGAACATGCTAATTAAGTCTGGTGAGAGCCTCATAAAAGCAGGCATTTTCAGTTATCAAACTGTAAACTCCTCAGCAAACCACACTATTAGATGGACAAGATAAAGCTCATGCAAAAATGTTTTCTTAAATATTGTTCTGCAGTGATAACTTGTGGTGATTTGACATTTTTTTGCTTGTTAAAAATAAAAATAAAAACATTTTAACTAGGAATGAGGTTCCACAGACTACTGAGCTGCTAAACCCTCATAGTTCTTTCAGGAATATTCAAATAAGGAGCTAACCTCTAAGCTTGGGACTGGTTCCTTATTTTTCCATCTCCCAGATTTTCTTCCAATCAGCTCCACTCGACTCTCCCAACATTGTCTGTAACTGTCTTTAAATAACTCAGCTGTTGAATGAATGTATTAGAACAAGAACATGTGTCCATCTACCTACTTTACTGAATAAACTATGTGAAACGTCTTTATTCCACATACAGGGAGGGCACCATAGAGATAGTCGCCTAGATCTGCTAGCTAAAATGATTTTATCTAGACTAATCCCTTGTACTCTGTTTCTAAATATGGTGATACTCTAAATGACTTCTTAAAGTCAATAAATAGATGATAGGCTAATATTTGAGATGGTGGAAAACCTAGCACATCCCGTGAAAAGTTAATGCTTTGGAAGGAACTAGGGGGTTTTGGAGCCTCACACCCATAGTTTTGTCAGGATACCAGGCAAATGAAAATTCTGTACCTATTGTAGATAAGTATTTATGATACTAAATGGAAAAGCATAGCAAGTAAAACAAAATTCAAAACAGTATCTTTGGAAAAAAAATGTACAAAAAAAACCATAAAATATATGCATTCTGATCATAAGACAATGTATAAGTCACGTAAACTTATAAAAGAAAAAAAATCATCATAGCAAATCTCACAGGACAAAACACCAAAAACTTTGTTATAATAATGACTCTACCCATAAACTCTTTCCTTCTTTTGCTTCTGAAGTTCTACAAAAGAAGAACAAAAGTGCTTAGTGACATTTCATTATTTTAATAAAGTATTCAGTGTGTCATATATGTAATCCTGTGAGATTCGTTGTGCTGTGTTTGTGTGTTGTGTTTTATATGACTGTGTGAGTATGTGTTTTAAATATATGTATGTATATAAATGCGTGTGCATATTTAAGTTGCTATGTGTATGTTTTTAAACAAGATTCTGTATGCATGTATGTGC